>NW_020524488.1:647500-947500 GCF_003368295.1 Carassius auratus
TTGCAATCTAGTGCCGCCCACTCTCATCCTGGCAGCTTCTTGGAAAGCCTGGAGTCCATGCCATGCACTTGATGCCGCACCATTCTCTTGACAAAATGTCAGCAGCATCCCTGTTGCTATCGGTCCGCTCAAACCACACCTGGCAATTTCTTTTGTATTGGGGGAAAGGAGTTCCAGTGAGGGGGAAGTTTTGGAGCTTGAAGCCCGTGGCTGAGCGGATAGAGTGCGGAAAGCAAGAGCACCATATGATAAAGCCTCAAGCCCAGTACTCACATCTATAGGGTAAAGAAACTCAGGACTTACGTAAGGATATGACAAAGCGAGGGCTCTCGCTTGGGCCTCTGAGTAATATGAATCAGGAGAGGGCAGGAGCCAACGTACTGGCAGCAGTGCCCTGAGTATGGAGCTGTTTGTGACCCATCCCCGCCACAGCATCAGATGACAGGATGCACTAACACTGCCTCATTCCCTGTCCAGCTCCCAGAAAAAAACAAAAACAAAAAAAAACAGCACAGTGCATTTTCTTCTGAGAATGATGAAGTTTATTTACATCAGCCACAGGGTAAGATTTATCCAGTCTCACATCTACATTATCATCAGTTTTCACACCTATTATTGCTGCAGACATTCAGATGGCCCAAGAGCAGTGGTTTGTAAGAGCTGAAGTTTTGCAATTTTTTCGATGTTAAAATATTTTCTCCTATGACAGCTTAATAGGCAGAGACAGATATAAGTAAGCCATTTGAAGCTTATTTTCTCCGAAAAGACTGTGTAAACACTGTGTCTCTGTGACTTGATCGCAACGTGTGATATCAATGTTTGTGAAGTATCCAGACCCACCCTACAAGCAACATAATTTTACCTAATGGGGTGAGCCTGAGTGGGACTATCTTATTGTCTGACCAATGGCAGACGAATGGGAGTGTTCAGAACACGTATTTGAAATAGGTCTTATTCAGTACAATCTGCATATTTATGTGCGCAGAAAAGGTTTTTGTACAACAGGTCTGCTGGATTAATAACAAGATGTTTGGATACACATCTGTTCGTACTGTACCTTCATTCTAATGCTGATGAATCTGGGTTATTGAATGACTGAGCGCATGCCCCAAAAGCCAAGGGCCCTCTAAATGCTTTTCATATACGAGATGCGCATTAAGCGCTGACATGAGAATGGCTGGTTTTTACAGTGTTTATCACAACGACAACCGTCTGTGTGTCAGAGCTGAACACACTTCTCATGTATCCTGCTTGTAGCAAATGAAAATATAATGTATCTGAAGCTGTAATTAAATATTGTGCAACAGTGCATATTAAATGTTTTTTTGTTTTAAATGCAGCATACATATTTATGAGAAGGACCCAAGTAGAGGACACAAACACAGTTACTTGTTTGGTTTATATAATCATTACAGGCGTGTAAATGTTTAATTTACATTTCATTATTTTTTCATTTTCATTTAAATTTGTAGTTAAAATAACTGAAATAAGTATATTTTAAAGTTTAGAATTAGACAGCCTTTGGCACAGAGGCTTACGCTAAAAACTCATCAGTGGACGTTTCTCCTCATCAGTATAGACTATATTTTTTCTCATTCTCACTAATTCAAGTTTTTATATGAATGAATCTCTGAAGGGTGCCAACTGTCTTCAGAAAAGTTTCGGTGACATTTTCATTTTATCTGATAAAGTAGAGTTTATGAGCGCAGCCCTGCTTTGTTTACAGTCGTTACAGGGGAAACTTATGTATTTCTGATGTTCCAAATGTGCTTACTGCTGGCAGAGAATGAATGTGCATTTTCAATTATCCCATCTGCAGTTTTTGTTCAGACCAATGCGAAAATCCACACACACAATCCTGTTTTAAATGAATATTATAATTTATATTTCAGACTTATCTATCTTCTTTAAAAAAATAATAATAATAACTTTTAAAAAGTTTATAGTTTTAGAATTTATTTAGTTTTTGTGAAAGCTGTAAATCAATTGCTATTTCGTGGTTTAAAGCATAAAAGAAAGCCATTATAACGTACATTAAAAAACAAAAAAAAAAAAAAATTGGAAACATTGGATACAACTGTGAGGCATAATTGTGCAGCAGCAAGCATCACATCAAAAAAGGCTGATCTAGGTAAATGTGTACAAATATATAGGGTCCAATTCCTATATTTTGCCTGGGGCCCCCAAATCACTGGTTATGGCAATTTTAGGCTATATTCAATGAAATACTGTATTCCACATTTCTTCTTTAAGCCTAGTTTTATGTTTTGAACAGTGTGTTAACCCTTTATTAGAACACGGTGAACCTTCCTGTAAGAGAATGGTCTTCAACAATTTCATAATGGGAACATCAGCACAATAGCATGCACTGGCCCCCGTCCAAGTCTCTTGATTTAATTTCAAACAGATTTATTCATCAGCTCAGAATTTTGATTTGGAAGGGAGTCACGCTGAATTGGTGTAACATCTCTGTTATATCAGCTTGGCAAATCATAAATTCAGGTATTCACTAATGCTTTTAGCAGTATTTTTTACGAGTGAATTAGTGTAATCGGATTAGTTAGTAATTAGTTAGAAAAACAGACACATTGAATTGTTTGTGGAGTCAATTTAGCTTTGATAGATGAATAACATTTCATGAACACCAAGTTTAATGATTAAGCAGGATAAATGTTTTGTTTTGGATATAGTGCTCAGTTACTGTAAATTACTGTATAAATTACTGTATACAATAATTATTGCACTGTTTAACATTGTGGAAATGCAGGAGACACATCACATTGCATTAAAGTTCCACCTTATTCTTATTCCAGACCATAACATTTCCCTCTGGCACATAAAAACTAAAGTCACTGTTGACCAAATTTTTAACTATCAAAGGGGTTCATAAATATGAATGACACCACTTTCAAAAATTGCTACAGATCAAAGCATTAGCTAAAATGCCATCGATGTAATTTTACCATCTCAACACCAGGTCATTATCACTGTACTATTGAGATTTGGAGTGACGACTGGCTTTATGATCTCAACCTGTTACCAATTATGTGTTTTTTTGTATATGTCTGCTTCCTGCTGTATACAGTTTGTTAGTTCTCATCCTCTTCATTATATCCCCAGGCCATCTCTCTCTCTCTCTCTCTCTCTCACACACACACACATTCCCAATGGATGGAGAACTTCAGACCTTTTCTTCTGATAAGGCTAATGTGTTTTGACACGATGTACAGGTTTCTACCTCAACATCAAAAAGTGATTCCTCGCTAGGGTTTTTATCTAAAACCATGTGGAGCACATTGTTTCTGTGCAAGCTTAGGAAGCAAATTTCTCATATATCGGGATAATCCACATGCAATGTGACTGGGCCTTTCTAAGTGCCAGTTCAGGAAAAAACAGGAATATGATCCACTCAAGCCAGCAGTGCTATCGGCATATCACACCTATAGGGTCTAAAGTGGATTTAGAAATAACTTTTTTTTTACCAGACCCAACTTCTTTTTTTCTTTTTTTTTTGATGAAGATGAAGATGATGACTGCCTCACTATTTCTTATTCAGTAATGCACATGAAATGAAAAAATTGTGAAAAACGTTTTTTTTTTTTTTTTAATCTATTTGCCTTGAATTAAATCAAATATAATTACATTTACATCTAAATTTTAGCAGATTTTTTTCTCTCTAATTAAACCATCTCTAAGCTTACTTCATAAAAGTGATACAACAGAATAATCATCTGCTCAAATGAGCATGTAATTGTCCTTAAATGATGTGTCTTAAGTGATGTTGTAGTCATGTTTTTAATAGAACACCAGTACATTTTGAATCCTTCCTGACAGTCACTTTATCCGTGTTTGTTTGGATCAATTATGTCAGCAATATCATGGTATTATAGGATTATAAAAATTGCATGGTTTCATGCTACGCTGCAAAATTATATATTTTGTGGGTAGAAAATAAATGTAAGGCATTATAATACCTCAAGTCAAGTCTGTGGGCTGAAAGCTATATTTTGTGTTGACATGTTGTAATTGGAATCAATCTGTATTGTAATTTTGCCCATACCTTTAAAAAATGTGACATGAAATGTAGTTTTGCTTAACCTATATGAATTTAGTATAAAAACACTGGTTCTGGGTAACTGCTGTACATCAAGCATTAAAAAGTACTCAATCGTGCGATCAAGAAAAACAGCAATTGCCTATATTAGTTGTGAAGTTCATTATGGACACATTTGGTCATATGCACCATGTGACCCTGCAGTGAAGATTAAGCAGCACCAGAGAGGTGTAAGAGGCCGTTCCATCCCTGAGGGCTCAGCATTTTGACTCAAAGCCATGAATCGCTCTGTGTCGCCCCCGCCACCCACCCCTGTTCTCCATTTTCAGTTTCACACAAACATATAAAATACACAGACAAGGTGTACTAAAAACCTAGTATGCCCACACAATATAGGGCCTACACATCCTTTGATTTAAGAATATGGTTTTGGGTAAGCACATCACAATGGGTATTTCCTGCATGACAAGATGCACTATGAATGTTTTCCTTACATATATTGCAGTGGTAGCACATCCCAACAGTTTTTCCCTCCTGCCTGATTAGATTTGCTTAGACTCGAGTTGTAAAGATGACAGAATTAACTTCTGGTCTTAAGCACGTCCTGATTTTGCCAAGTCCTCGTTGTCCTGAGACCAATATTTTTTTATGATGACCCTGGGACAACAACTGCCTCAGCCAATCAAAGTTTATGACGTCATCACTATGTGCGCAGTGCAGAGTCCGCCAAAATAACAGTAACGCCCCTCTTACAAATTCAAAGAAAAGAAAAACTGTCCTGCATCTGCAAGCACCGTGATACCAGAGAAGATAGCAAGTAAAAAGGTAAGACCACAACTTTTTATTTTCTCGTATAAATTTATATCAGTATATTAATGATAGTACAATTCATATTTATTTTTAGATTATTTTTTACCACCGAAGTTTTAACGTTAGTTTGCATTGGAAAGTTAGCCTAAATAGCCGTTCCTACTAGTCCAGACTGATTCGGTTAAAACAGTCTGATAAATGTTGTTTTTACATTTATTTCATTTTTTATTTTGTCCCAAACTATAAAAAGGCTGCGATTAAATAGTGGCCGTATTGCGATCTTATTTTCTGCCGGTTTAGCGCTCGGACTGCCGCCTCCACAAATTCTCTTAATATTTCTCTCGTTAACATGTAAAGTTACATCACTGTGCCATTGTCCATTTCCGTTTCGTTGCATCCAGTAGCAGTCAAAGACAAACGTCCGAAATGCGGAACAAAACAGCGCTAGTTTGCTCGCCGCACGGACCATTCAGCTCGGTCCACCATCAGACAGTACTGCAATTCGCTGCGAGATCCAGGTAGAAGCGATTTATTACTAATCTATTACTGTAATAATCCGTGATCACTGATTTATTCTGTTACATATGAATATGATGACCTCAAGTCATTACTGATTTATTCTGTTACATATGAATATGATGACCTCAAGTCATCACTGATTTATTGTTACATATGAATATGATGACCTCAAGTCATTACTGATTTATTCTGTTACATATGAATATGATGACCTCAAGTCATCACTGATTTATTGTTACATATGAATATGATGACCTCAAGTCATCACTGATTTATTCTGTTACATATGAATATGATGACCTCAAGTCATTACTGATTTATTCTGTCAAATATGAATATGATGACCTCAAGTCATTACTGATTTATTCTGTTACATATGAATATGATGACCTCAAGTCATTACTGATTTATTCTGTCAAATATGAATATGATGACCTCAAGTCATTACTGATTTATTCTGTTACATATGAATATGATGACCTCAAGTCATTACTGATTTATTCTGTCAAATATGAATATGATGACCTCAAGTCATTACTGATTTATTGTTACATATGAATATGATGACCTCAAGTCATCACTGATTTTTTGTTACAAATTAATATGATGACCTCAAGTCATCACTGATTTATTGTTACATATGAATATGATGACCTCAAGTCATCACTGATTTATTGTTACATATGAATATGATGACCTCAAGTCATCACTGATTTATTCTGTTACATATGAATATGATGACCTCAAGTCATCACTGATTTATTGTTACATATGAATATGATGACCTCAAGTCATCACTGATTTATTGTTACATATGAATATGATGACCTCAAGTCATTACTGATTTATTGTTACATATGAATATGATGACCTCAAGTCATCACTGATTTATTGTTACAAATGAATATGATGACCTCAAGTCATCACTGATTTATTCTGTTACATATGAATATGATGACCTCAAGTCATCACTGATTTATTGTTACATATGAATATGATGACCTCAAGTCATCACTGATTTATTGTTACATATGAATATGATGACCTCAAGTCATTACTGATTTATTGTTACAAATGAATATGATGACCTCAAGTCATCACTGATTTATTGTTACATATGAATATGATGACCTCAAGTCATTACTGATTTATTCTGTTACATATGAATATGATGACCTCAAGTCATCACTGATTTATTGTTACATATGAATATGATGACCTCAAGTCATCACTGATTTATTGTTACAAATGAATATGATGACCTCAAGTCATCACTGATTTATTCTGTTACATATGAATATGATGACCTCAAGTCATCACTGATTTATTGTTACAAATGAATATGATGACCTCAAGTCATCACTGATTTATTGTTACATATGAATATGACCTAAAGTCATCATATGAATGCTAATGTATTATTACGGTTTTAAATCTGTTTAGAAGAAGTTACAGTAAGCATTGCATTGTTTTCTTGAGATTATCATGGATTTTAACTTGACATTATTGATGTTTAGTCAAATTTTTCGGGTCCCTTTGCTTTTTAGATTTCGACATCAGAGATGGAGGAATTCATAAAAACAACGGTCTACAAAGAGGAGCGCTTTAAAGGAAACAAAAAAGAGACTGATATAACAGTCCATGTTTTAGAAAAGGATTTAGATGCCTGTGCATTTATACAGCAAAGACTCACTACCATAAACACCTCCAAAGATGCCAACTTCAGGACTGTGAATTCTGCAAGTTTGCAAAATCAAAAAAAATGGATATTTCTTGTTTTCATGCAAACGGTCTGGAGCATGCACGCAACGAAGTCGACGTGCCAAAGGATGCAAGGCCTATGTTTCCTTTAAAAAGAGGACAGACTGGCTCAACAAACTGGTTATAGTCGAAAGGCTTTACACCATTCATTCAGGACATGACCCATCAAGTTCTTCTGAGGGCCACTTAGAAAACATTAGTCAAGAGCTAGTCAAGCATATTCAGGATTTAATATCTCTTGGTGTTAAACCAGATACAATTCTCCTAAAATCACATGAGTGGTCAAAAGAACAAGGACATACTGATCTCAACAACCGAGCTTATTTTGTTACCCCAAAAGATATTGAAAATATTCGCACATGTATGATGCGAAAAAATCAGCAACACAAAGATGATGCCACTAGTACCTCACGCCTTCTGGAGGGCCCTTTTAAAGACTATGTTATTTTTTATCAGCCTTATAGTCCTCAAACAGATCTTGTCATAGTTCTGCAAACACCGTCCATGAGAGACAACCTTCAAGAATACGGAAGAGATATTGTTTTTATGGATGCGACACATGGTGTCAACCAGTACGGTTTTCCTTTATTTACATTACTTGTCAGGGACAGTCATGGTCATGGAATCCCTGTTACCTATATCATCTTGGGGAATGAAAAGCAAGAGACACTTCAGTTGGCACTGGAAGAACTGAAACCAACATTTCCTGTACCTCCGAGGTAAATACAAACAGAAATGAATAAATTAAATTAAAATGTTTAATATAGTTTTTTTAATATATACAATAAATGTTTCAATACTGTTTTGGGTATACTCAGTTTCTTAAAGGGTCAGTTCAACCAAAGATCACCTGAATGAGTACATAGCAACTGCAATTAATGTACCATATTTAATCTAGTGCACAGCAAAGTGTATCCTCTGCACAGGATGTCTAAAAACACATGGCTATATGTATTACACAGATTGTGTAATTAGGAGTCGAGCACCGATTTTGAGTCTATGGTCGCCCATAGAACTGCTTTGTGGGAAAGTTATGAAATTTGCCACACTGATAGAGGACAGTTTCACCATTAACTGCAGTAAATGTCTCCAAACTTTACAGTGCCACCACATGTACAAATTCATGTTTATGTTAAATGTAAATTCTTAACAAAATTATTTTTTTCCCTTATTCCTTGGCTCAGTACAATTCAGTTGCTGCCATCATGTAATTGTGCAATTATCTATGTCCTTTTCCATAAAATAAAATTTTTCCCGGTAATTTTTCCCACCCAAAAAAAACAACAACAACTAATCTTCCCTTAAATGGTTGCTCCAATTTTCTAGAAAATCAAATCAGATAATCTTCAAACTATGCTGGTAAAAAAAAGTTATCAGAAGCTTTTTGATAAACCCAACGATTCTTGAATAACATGCAAACAAATTCGAAGAAGGGCATGCAAACTTGGACTCAAGGCCATATTTCTGCAATGGTTTAGCATATTTAGACCAAACTTGCTACTTGGTAGATGTTACAGTACAAATTGGTTTGGTTAGTAACTTCTAAAGATGGTAAACAACAAAGTATAAAACATAAGGCATTTTTATCAGCAAATATCTGTAATATGTTATATTTTTCTCTGGCTTGAAGCTTAAAATGTTTCTATTTTTATTAGGTGCTTTATGGTTGATAAAGACCAGGCTGAAATCAATTCCATCCGTAAGGTATTCAATGAGTCAGACGTTCTCCTCTGTTGGTACCATGTAACACAAGTAAGTACGAAGTTAAGATATAATTCTTTTTAAAATGAATATTAATATATGGTTATAATATTAATACGAGTTAAAATTTATATTACAAACAGTTTTAGCATTTACTGCAGTTATTATTTAGTTATTTAACTTCCATTGGCTAAATTAGCAGTGGATAAAAAATAACTATAATGTAGATACAACTGAGAATACAGCTAGCCTATAAAATGACTTAATGTTATCTGGGTAATAAACCTCAAAGTGGCTTCATGTCAGTCTGCCAGTCATCAGCACAGTTTTAATTATTATTCCTGATTACATTACAGTTTGGCTCCTAATTCAGTTTTTATTTTAATTTTTTTGGGAGAAATACATTTTTGGGGCAAAGTTTTCCTGGGCTATAGTAATAACATATTTTTGTTGTTTTGTTTTGAGTAACCCTTAACTGTAAAAAATTGTTGCCATCAATTGATTGTAATAATTCTAGCCAAGTGTCAGGCCAATGGAAGTTCTCACCTGTTTAAATTACTTTCCATTTGCCCACCATTTATTACACACAGGCAGTAACTCGATGGCTGTCAAGATCTGAATCTGGTGTGAGTGGACCTGAAAAGGCAGATTCAAGAGCGCACATCATGCAGTTCATGTCAGAGCTGAAATCCTGTTCAACGGTGTGTTTCTATTTCAATTGTTTTAAAGTACAATTTTATCTTGTAATGTGACATTCATGAAACTTTGGTAACAAGCTTGTAACAATATTTCGTTTATAAAGTATAAAGTTTTTATAAAATGTTGTGTACGTGTGTGTGTGTGTGTGTGTGTGTGTCTGTATATATATATATATATATATATATATATATATATATATATATATATATATATATACATACATACATACATACATACATATATATGAACAACTACTCAGACAGTGTGCAGATGTATTACTATGCAAAATAAAAAAATTATATTTTAATATACATGAAAATGTTATTTATTCCTGTGATCAAAGTTGAATTTTTTAAAGATTGTTTTGATGAATAAAAAGTTAAAAAGAAGAGCATTATTTATTTAAAATATAAATATTTTCTAACAATATACACTACCATTATTGATAAGAAGTGATAGCAAAGATTTACATTATTTGCAACTATTTATAGTTTGAATAAATGCTGTTCTTTTTAACTTTTTATAAATCAAATAATCCTGAAAAAAAGTTTCCAAAAATAAAATTAAAATGATAATAATAATATGGCAGATTAATATGATTATTTAATAAAAAAATCAGCATATTAAAATGATTTCTGAAGATCATGTGACACTTTATACTGGAGTAATGGCTGATGGAAATTCAGATTTACATAACAGAAATAAATTATATTTTAAAAGATAATAAAATGGAAACCATAATTTTATATTGTAATAACATTATGAAAGATTACGGTTGTAAAGTCTTACTGATCCCTAACTTTTAAACAAAACTTTTGTACACTTTATGTCTGTAAGCATTATATTTGATACATTTGTAAGCATCTCTATTTATATTAATCATCTGTTAATTATTACATAATTACATAATGTTAAATAAGTTAATAAACACATCTCATATTTCTATCTATGTAAATATATATATATATATATATATATATATATATATATATATATATATAGTGATCTATTAAGCATTACATGTTTTATAATGATTAATAAAGGTTATTTAAATTGTTGGCCTCTTCAGGTCAAAAGTTTACATACACTTTACAGTATCAGCAATATGTTATTTTAAATTAATAAGTTTATTTTAGTTCTGTCTTGAATAAGATATTTCAGATGACAGATCTTTACATATATCTTTATATAGTCCACAAGACAAAATAATCATTGAATTTATAATAATGACCCCTTGAGAAAGAATACACAGACTTGCATTTCTTGGGTGTACAATCATGGATATTTTCAGGTGGGTCACTGTTTTAGTAACTGCAAACAGTGTTATTATATTTGTTTATTCTATCATGTTTAATATAGGCCAAAAATGGTTTGAGACATTTTTATCTATTAAGGACATTACAGATTCTTAGTACTCCAACTGCACACACTTGGGTATAGGTCTGCAGTTCTTATACTAATAACGTCAAACATGATTTTCCTTGTCCATTTTTACAGGAACATGAATTTAAGAAGAAATCTGAGATGTTTCACTGCCAGTTTAAGAACTTAAAAGATGTCTGCAAGTACTTCAGGAACCACTGGGAGACAATTGGTCATCTGTGGTCTAACTTCGGAAGATGTTATAAGCATGGAGACTCTGACACAAACAATCTAATAGAACGGTATTTATAATTTTTATGCATGTTTACTGCATTATGTATTTTTGGACTTGCTAGTGTATTTTGGAAGCTAGTGTAGTGTTTTGAGTATTTATTAATTTGTTCAAAAGTGTACATTGTAATAATTCCAACCTGTTGCTGCACTTCATTCTGATCAAATTTTCCCCCTTATAGTTTCTTCCACCGTTTAAAATACCAATTCCTCTGTGGCATCCGCAATCGTAGATTGGATCGTTTGATTGCTGTGCTGCTGAACAAGACTGACAAGTACTTCAATATAATACAGGATTTGCAGTCTGTTGGGAGGGTCAGTAACCCTTTGGAATGCAAAATGGAAGAAATAAAGCAATCTGCTGAGAGGATGCTAGAGAATGGATGGGCCATGAAAATTACCATAGCTTCAAAAGAAACATATGTATACAATGTTCCATCTGAGAATAATCCACATGTAGTTTACTGTGTGTGTCCTGCAGAACAGTTCTGCAGTTGTGAAGCTGGTAAAAGGGCACATACGTGTAAGCATCTCTTTTTATTAAGTCTTCTCACTTGCTGTGGTCCTGAGAATTTTCCAGACATGGACACACAACTGCAGGCCCATGCCAATAACTTGATTCGAACAAATAAGTATAGCATTACTGCAAAGCCTCAAAAAACAATAGAGGTTGAAAGCTTATTTGGAAGAGCAGCATCAAAACCGTGTATTGTGACAAGTATATGTGACTGCTGTACTTTCTCATACCATAAATATGTGCTTGTCTACTGCTTGCGAAGGGACTTTTGAATGAGGTGATTGAGACAAAATCAAGAAGTTCTATGAACAATTCAGTAGAGCCGATACAAAATGAAATTGAGAATGAAAGTGCATATGAAGATATGCGTCGTACAACTATCAGGAAACTGGAAAGCGTACTGAAGATTCTACAGACATGGGAGAGAATTCCAGAGGATATTGCCCATAAAGTGAATGAACTAGAAGTGCAAACAAAAGAAGAAAGTATGAACATTAATGGATTTGGGAGACTTTGTGATGCGGACATGTCACGTAAAATACATCCACTGTTTGCAACAAGAAAAAGAAAGACAGACAGAGAAACAAACTCAAAAACAAGGACATCTGTCACATCAAGTTTTCCTGTTAAGTCAAGAAGAAAACACAGAGCAAACAGTGGGCCAAAAAAGTAATTCAAATAAAGTTTAAAAGAAATGTTTTATTCAAGTGCATATTTTTGCCATTTTTATCAAACTTTGTATTTGTTATCTAATACATCTCTGTTACCTTCAGTAATCCAATATATATTTACTATAAAACTGACCACAAAAATAAAACTTTGTATTTTGTATTTGTCTAGAATGAAATAAAAATCAAATTATGATCAAGTAATCTGAACTTTCCTGTTTTTGTTTACAAATCTGAACTGATTTGTATGATGTGACTTCCACATTAGTATATGTGTGCCCCTTATGGGTGCTGAGTTTTTTTCATACAGTCCTCTAAAAAGGAAAAGAAAAAATCAGCTGCTGTAGGTCCAAAGCGGTGAGTGGCCAAATCCAGCTCTGATTCAGGGCCAAGGTTTTGCACATTAAGCTTCATTTGTTCAATGGTTCTCCTGCAAAACAATATTTAAATGTACATGTTACTTGAGCTGCTATCATCACTTTTCTGTTATAAATCACAAAAGACATTACATTTTTTGCTCTAGTTGATTAACTGACTTCTTGATACAGGGACTAGTTGACAGGCTAAAAAGGTTTGTACAATGGTAATGTAAGAATAAAATGCACATTAGGCCAGTTAAGTTTAACAAACAACTAAAACATCTACAAAAAGTGCTATTTTTTCACTGTGTGCTAATAAAAACTTAAATTCAGTAAGATTTTAATGCCAAAAGAGGGTTTGCGCTAAACCCTTAGTAAATATGGCCCTTAAAACCAAGGAACTTTTGCCATTGGTCGTACATTAAAACAACATTCAAGATGCCCAATCCTTAAAATGTATTTAAATGTTCAGCAAAGCAGACATAAGTTTAAAAATCATTATTTTTCAAAAAGGATGTCAGGCTGAATACAATAAATAATTCATATTTCTTTGGGAAAATAAATACTGATATACAGTGTCACATCTTAACTCACTCCTGGATGTTTTCCTCATAGCCAATAAAGAAAGGTGCAGCCACCAATATATTATAAGACATGATACCAAACAGAGGAAGAAAGAGAGCTTACACAGACATACTTACAGTGTTGCTGGGATGTCCTCTTCATGTATCCCAGAAAGTAGTTGGTCTTTTGGCACAAGTTTGGTCAGTGCCATTCCAAACCCCTTGGCAAGGTCTTCCGCCTCTCCCTCTGTTAAAGTGCTGAATATCGTCACCTTTGTCTTTGCCTTTCTAGGCTGCTGCAGCACATTGGGTGGAACATCTTTTTTGCCAACCTATGCATAAACAAGTACAGTGTCACAGATGCAAAGCATGTGAGCAGAGAGCTTTCTAAATATCACTCATGTATTCTATAAATAGCCATAAGAGGCAATGTGGCAAACTGTGTATGATTTGTGACCACTAATAATCCAAGATGATGCACCTTGCATTTAAAAAACAGTGATATTTATGCTTCTTATTAACTTGCAGCCCTTAAACTATTTTATTTGGCCACTACATCTTATAACTACTTTTGTGCTTTTATACGTAAATGTAAGCAATACAAACCCTTATTAATGCTCTGAACATGTTTGTGGACATGTTTTCTCCTTTGACTCTTCACTTCAGCTCATCTTCATCTACCTGGTAGGTCTTTCCTTGTGCTGTTAGCCTTCCTAAAACTTTATACACTTTCTTTTCTTTTTCCTGCACTCCCTCGTGTTCCCTATGTCTTTCTCCATTGTGCTTATGCCTCTCTTCCTTCTTGGTTTCCTCCATCTCTTCCTCGCTGCAACAGGCCACAGGTTTACCTATGGCCTCCAACATGGATATAACTTTCTCTTTTGTTCAAAAATATGTCAGAATGTGTGATTACTAGCTAACAACACCTGTTTCTAAACAAACAATACTTGTGTCTAACACAAACAAACTAAACTCAGACACTCCTTTTCTGACATGATTTCTGATATGAAAAATGACAAATATCGACTGATATATCGGTTGACCACTAGAGAAAATAACAACAAACAGACCATATATGAGAACTAGGGCCTTGTTTGGGCCTGCAAATGTGCATAGTGTTTACACTGACTCATCGAATATGAATTGAAAACTAATTTGGAAAATGGCTATCCCAGGTGAAGTGACTGTAATAGTGCAAATGAGGTTTAGCCAAAGTTCAGTTAGGTCAGTCAAATGCAAGAATTAGAAAAGTTACCCTGTTGTAGTGCAGAGCCTTCATCAGATGCAGAGGTCTCAACTAACACGTCTGGGTCAGCTGTGTTAAACAGAATACATAAATGTGAGAGATAATCTAAATGAGACTTCATAACAACTGGTGCAAGAGATCCAACCAGTCAATAACAAAAAAGTCATTAATATAATATATAATTACCTGAGTGTGCTGCAGTATCTGATGCAGGCAAAGAGATTTGTGCCAATGGGTTGCTGTCTTCTGTATAGAAGGTTATACACTAAATTTTGTGACATCACCTACAACAAATGTGCTTATGACTAGTGCATAAAAACATCACTACAGTCATAAAGAAAACAAGATGAGTGCAAAACCTTTTTGGTGTTTAATGTTACTGGAATGAGTGAGTAAGCAAAGTCTATGTGAATAAAAAATACTAATTGCATTTTTGCATTACATTTTCATTTGTTGAGATAAAAGAGCCATGCAGTAGAGTTCACTTCTGTTATGACATTACTTCTTAGATTTACTCATTAAACAGACAATCAAACCACATTTGCCACTTGTTAGGGAACCATGCATACCCTCATTGTATGTGCATTGATAACAGGACAAAGGAGATTGCTTAATGTACCGTATGTGCATGCGTGATGAGACAATTCAAATACAGTTTTACCTTGACATATGTAGCACATGGGTGTGGCTGCACACAGTACATGCAGCACTGCCCCACAGGTACATGCCATCTGTTAAAACAAAATACAGTGAAATCACATATACAATAGGGATGTGAACCTCATGTATACAAGTCTCATATATATATATATATATATATATAAGGCTGTTAAAATAGATTATTTTAACAATCTGTTGATAAGGTTTTAATACAGTAAATGCTTAAAAAAATTATATTCTATACATTGACCCAAATTACCCAGTCAATACACTTAACTCAACCCACTGATCATCTGACTTTAAACTTTCATACAGTGTGAATCCATATGCATACAGTAAATACACATTTAATTCACAAATAATGGAAAGTAATAGTATTAAATGAGCAAGAAATATGTCAAGGGTCCAATTTTCGGAAGGCGAGCTTGTGAAAGGGTTATGTGTAATATACTTATTTACAGCACAGCTATCAGAAGCATATTATGATTTTTACATCAACTTACATCAGCAGAAATACGGAACCTTAACTTAAAAATGTATTTGCCTGATTTTCGTAAAGTTTGAGATATATGTGTCCTAGTGCCATAAGAGAGACTATTTAAAGCTATCCCACATAACTGTGCAAAACTACAGCTTTGATGAGTTCAATTCAGTTAATCGAGGTAATGAAGGTATAAATGGCAAACAAATGTAGCAAAGTTATAAGTAGATTTGTGGCCCTAAAACGACAGCAAAAATATACAAAAAATAAATAACTTATATATACATATACATACATAAATGCACTTACTTTCTTTCTTCCTGAAATATTTTTGGCACAAATTCCACATTTTTTGGTTCGATCTGTAAACATATACAAAAAAAAGTGTTTATTAATTTTTTTTTTTTTGCTTGCATGCACTTTGGTTTATAGATTTTTATTTATTTATTTTGATTGAATAAATATACATTTACTTATTCAACAGTGGCCTGTTACTTTACTTATTTGACTGACAATGGAAGATCTGATTACCCAGTATCCTTCAACAACAGTTTTAAATGAGCAATAAATATGGCAAGGGGCCAAATCTCAGAACTTTTAAATGTATAATAATACCCATTTAAAACATTTCCATCAATAAGGCACATACCTAAAGATTCAAACAAATGTGAGGACAGGCGCATTCTTTCCTGTTGTATTACAGGGCACTGGAAGGAGGTTATAAATCCACCAGCCTTCAGAAATTCAGTGGCAAACTTAAAGGAAGACAAACATTTTTAAAGAATAAAAATAAGATAGAAAGAAACTTATCTGTCACTACAGAATCTGACAATTATTGGCACTTTAATAAAACCATGTACAAAGGAAGATTATGTATGATAATAAGTTTAAATTTAATTTGTTTAAAAAACATGCATGCAATGATCTATGCTTGATAACTTACTGCAAGTGTGTGGATACCACATGACACTGAATCGGTTTGCAAATTATGTTTTGTGGTTTTGAGGTCCCACTCTCCTTTTACTCCCCTTGAGGCTGCAAATGCACTGTAAATCAACAAAATCACAATTGCCACTAGCATACAATTCCAACAATTAATTTCAAAATAAACATTTTGTCATAATCTACTCTTTTTTGTGTGTCCTAATAACAAACTTAAGATACAGTGAGGAGTACTTGTGCTAGTCACGGGAACTAATTGTGCAACAGTGGGACTGTATACTGGATACTATGTGAGTTGTGGATGTGAGGCATTTGATTAGAAATCGGGTCAGCTGGAAAATTAATTATAGTACTAGCAGGTACTGCCATTTTAGATAAATTGGCACTTAAAGTAGACTTTTAAACAAAACAATGAATACTTACGACCAGTGCTGAGCAATTGCTTGGCATTGCCACTCTGTCTCTCCAAGTGAGTTAAAGTAGGTGATGCACCTTCTGTCAACATTGCAATGCTAAAACAGAAATATATGAAGTTATAATAACCATAAGACAATTATTGCAATACCATTCACTCTGCCTTATGGCAAAACATGTAGTCCTGACATTCTCAAAGTGCCATGCTCCAACAACTCACACCAGCAGGAAATTGCACCAGTTTATATGATCCTAACACCTAAGAGCAGAGGTCTCCAAAGGAATCGCTTTCCTGCAAAGTTTAGCTCTAACATACAATAAAACTCACAAGAACCAGGCGCATTCTTTCTTGTTGTATTACAGGGCACTGGAAGGAGGTAATGAAGCCACCAGCCCTCTGAAATTCAGTGGCAAACCAAAGAATGACAAACATTTTATAGCCCCCATATAGGATCTCTCATTTGAATAGATATGATATAGACATTTGATATAGATAACATGAAATAATGCACCTGGTTCTTGTGAGTTTAATTGTATGTTGGAGCATGGAACTTTGAGCATTTCAGGACTGCATGTTTGGACAATTAAATACACAAGAACCTGCTAATTAAGGTCTCACTAGGCATACAAGAAAATTTTAATCAAGTGTGTTGGTAAACTCAGCAGGTAAGTGACCCTCCCAGACCAACTGAAGACCCTGCCTTAAGAGTTTGAAGCCAAGGGGGGCTAAACTGACCTAGTAATTTTAATTACCAGGAACATTTAAGGGGAACAAAAGGATTAATGTGTGGTGTAGCTTATAATAATATGAAACATTTTATTCATAATTTGAACATGTAATAATATATATTAGTTTTTTTTTTTTCTTGAAAGTTTAGAAATGTCAGGGTTTCCCGCAGCATTTGTGAGCTCAGAGCTGCTGTTACTGGAGCCGTTACCGGTGAAACTTCTACCTCTCCTGCTATTAAAGTGTGACCTGTTGGCAGAAAATGAATTTGCGGAGTGCCGCCACGAATAGAGTGTAAGGCTGTGGGAAACACTGAATATACCTGAACTATGTTGCACATTATGTCTATGCTCTATGCTAGCAGAGGTAGACATATCTATTAAAATGAGTGATCCTATATGGGGGCTATATGTCATTTTTTTTTAGGCAAGAATAAAATAGAATCTACATGCGAAAATGTTTTATCCTCAAAAAGGTTTGACTCACAAAAAAGCTCCAGTGATTGCCATTCTCGAGATACACTCCAAACACCTCTGTTGCCCTTTCCAAAATGTTGTTCTGTTGATTTAGAGAAGTGCATGTGACAATCATCTACAGAATCAGGATGCTTTGATGAGCCTAGAAGCTATTCATTAATATAATACCTAAAAAAGAATAAATAAATAAATAACAGTGATATACCTTGAGAAAATAGTGGCTCTTTGCCCTTTTAGATCCATCCAGTATTTTCGTGAGTGCCTGACAATTGATATGTACAACACCTGGGCGATCCTGTTTTAAGGCAAAACAAAATATTGTTTTCCATTTCAACAGAGTTGAATATATTAACGTTACAAATCAAGCTGAACTGTACAGTTTTAAAATTATATTCGTATGTGTATCATTAATTTCTATTTTATTATTAATATTATGCTTATTTAGGTGTACTCTTCAAGATATTGCTGATAAAATTTCACTTACCTTGCTAAGGATATCACATATGGAATTCATGACCTGAATATTTCAAGGACAAATGTGAGATTTAAAATAAATAAGTAAAAAAAAATAACTGCTCTATTTTTTTGTCACACAGAATTGTTTTGAATCATTTATATCACTAGTCCTTTTTCATTCTCTTTAACTATGTAGAAAAAAAAACCTAACCCGGCAAGCAAATACATTTTGTAAAAAAATATTTAGTTAAAAATATACAGAACTCCAGTGGACGAGTAGAACAGAAAACATGTTTGAAGGCTAAATTCTAGAAGTAGGCCATGGTGGCTTGTTTTGGTGGTAGGAAATACGTGACAGAAAATAAGTGTAAGAATTTATAACGGATAATAATTTACCTCGTCAGAAACTTGCTCATCCCTCATTAAAATGTTCAAACTGTTCACTTGAATGTCATATGGCCCCACACTTCCTAATGTGAATCTTGGGCTCTTGTTTTGGAGACACCTTAATGTCTTATCTACGCAGATGAATAATAATTAATAAATGACACATTTTGCAACCACACTAATTTTCATTAACAATAAATATGGGAAATGCAGATCTGAATACATTGTAAAGGTATTTTTATAACAACATGCTGTAAAATAAGTTGCTTATCATGTAGGTTATGGAGAAGCAATCCCCCTTAAGTGAAATCATACCTTCCATTGTGTGCTCTTGGTCACTTGGTGCCCTTTAAATACAGAAGTAACAGACAGTTTTTAATGATAGATCTTATCTCATTATATTGTATAGGTCATTATATAATCATGAGGAAAAGTTTTTTTGAGCAAACTGTAATATCTTAGATCCATCTGGAATTTTGGATTCCAAGATGTTACAGTGAACTGAAAGTTGAAATACATTTAAAGCTGCAGTAGGGAACTTTTGACGCTCTAGCGGTTAATAAACAGAACTGCTTGCGTTGTGCGGAAGAACATTGTAGCCGGAACTACTTCTCTCTGTTTATGTCAATGAAGAATCACAAAGGTACTGGATTACTCCGCCGCGGTACCCCCGAAGCAATCTAAAATAAATCAGTAATGACTTGAGGTCATCATATTCATATGTAACAATAAATCAGTGATGGCTTGAGGTCATCATATTCATATGTAACAGAATAAATCAGTGATGACTTGAGGTCATCATATTCATATGTAACAATAAATCAGTGATGACTTGAGGTCATCATATTCATATGTAACAATAAATCAGTGATGACTTGAGGTCATCATATTCATATGTAACAATAAATCAGTAATGACTTGAGGTCATCATATTCATATGTGACAGAATAAATCAGTGATGACTTGAGGTCATCATATTCATATGTAACAGAATAAATCAGTGATGACTTGAGGTCATCATATTCATATGTAACAAAAAATCAGTGATGACTTGAGGTCATCATATTCATATGTAACAGAATAAATCAGTGATGACTTGAGGTCATCATATTCATATGTAACAGAATAAATCAGTAATGACTTGAGGTCATCATATTCATATGTAACAGAATAAATCAGTAATGACTTGAGGTCATCATATTCATATGTAACAATAAATCAGTGATGACTTGAGGTCATCATATTCATATGTAACAATAAATCAGTGATGACTTGAGGTCATCATATTCATATGTAACAGAATAAATCAGTGATGACTTGAGGTCATCATATTCATATGTAACAATAAATCAGTGATGACTTGAGGTCATCATATTCATATGTGACAGAATAAATCAGTAATGACTTGAGGTCATCATATTCATATGTAACAGAATAAATCAGTGATGACTTGAGGTCATATTCATATGTAACAGAATAAATCAGTAATGACTTGAGGTCATCATATTCATATGTAACAGAATAAATCAGTGATGACTTGAGGTCATCATATTCATATGTAACAAAAAATCAGTAATGACTTGAGGTCATCATATTCATATGTAACAATAAATCAGTGATGACTTGAGGTCATCATATTCATATGTAACAGAATAAATCAGTGATAACTTGAGGTCATCATATTCATATGTAACAATAAATCAGTAATGACTTGAGGTCATCATATTCATATGTAACAATAAATCAGTAATGACTTGAGGTCATCATATTCATATGTAACAGAATAAATCAGTGATGACTTGAGGTCATCATATTCATATGTAACAGAATAAATCAGTAATGACTTGAGGTCATCATATTCATATGTAACAGAATAAATCAGTAATGACTTGAGGTCATCATATTCATATGTAACAGAATAAATCAGTAATGACTTGAGGTCATCATATTCATATGTAACAATAAATCAGTGATGACTTGAGGTCATCATATTCATATGTAACAGAATAAATCAGTAATGACTTGAGGTCATCATATTCATATGTAACAATAAATCAGTGATGACTTGAGGTCATCATATTCATATTTGACAGAATAAATCAGTAATGACTTGAGGTCATCATATTCATATGTAACAGAATAAATCAGTAATGACTTGAGGTCATCATATTCATATGTAACAGAATAAATCAGTAATGACTTGAGGTCATCATATTCATATGTAACAATAAATCAGTGATGACTTGAGGTCATCATATTCATATGTAACAGAATAAATCAGTAATGACTTGAGGTCATCATATTCATATTTGACAGAATAAATCAGTAATGACTTGAGGTCATCATATTCATATGTAACAGAATAAATCAGTAATGACTTGAGGTCATCATATTCATATTTGACAGAATAAATCAGTAATGACTTGAGGTCATCATATTCATATGTAACAGAATAAATCAGTAATGACTTGAGGTCATCATATTCATATGTAACAGAATAAATCAGTAATGACTTGAGGTCATCATATTCATATGTAACAGAATAAATCAGTAATGACTTGAGGTCATCATATTCATATGTAACAGAATAAATCAGTAATGACTTGAGGTCATCATATTCATATGTAACAATAAATCAGTGATGACTTGAGGTCATCATATTCATATGTAACAGAATAAATCAGTAATGACTTGAGGTCATCATATTCATATTTGACAGAATAAATCAGTAATGACTTGAGGTCATCATATTCATATGTAACAGAATAAATCAGTAATGACTTGAGGTCATCATATTCATATTTGACAGAATAAATCAGTAATGACTTGAGGTCATCATATTCATATGTAACAGAATAAATCAGTAATGACTTAAGGTCATCATATTCATATGTAACAATAAATCAGTGATCACGGATTATTACAGTAATAGATTAGTAATAAATCGCTTCTACCTGGATCTCGCAGCGAATTGCAGTACTGTCTGATGGTGGACCGAGCTGAATGGTCCGTGCGGCGAGCAAACTAGCGCTGTTTTGTTCCGCATTTCGGACGTTTGTCTTTGACTGCTACTGGATGCAACGAAATGGAAATGGACAATGGCACAGTGATGTAACTTTACATGTTAACGAGAGAAATATTAAGAGAGGCGGCAGTCCGAGCGCTAAACCGGCAGAAAATAAGATCGCGATACGGCCACTATTTAATCGCAGCCTTTTTATAGTTTGGGACAAAATAAAAAATTAAATAAAAGTAAAAACAACATTTATCAGACTGTTTTAACCGAATCAGTCTGGACTAGTAGGAACGGCTATTTAGGCTAACTTTCCAATGCAAACTAACGTTAAAACTTCGGTGGTAAAAAATAATCTAAAAATAAATATGAATTGTACTATCATTAATATACTGATATAAATTTATACGAGAAAATAAAAAGTTGTGGTCTTACCTTTTTACTTGCTATCTTCTCTGGTATCACGGTGCTTGCAGATGCAGGACAGTTTTTCTTTTCTTTGAATTTGTAAGAGGGGCGTTACTGTTATTTTGGCGGACTCTGCACTGCGCGCATAGTGATGACGTCATAAACTTTGATTGGCTGAGGCAGTTGTTGTCCCAGGGTCATCATACAAAAATATTGGTCTCAGGACAACGAGGACTTGGCAAAATCAGGACGTGCCTGGTCTTAAGCAGGTAGGTCAGATTGATTTTCAAAACAGGTGAAACAGACACTCTAGTCCACTGAAAAAAAGTCTCTTCCATCTGTTAATACTGACTGTCAGAATCTGTTAATTTTCATTTAGGGCATCAAAGTTTGTCACTGTCTTTGATAAATAATTCACACATTAGAATTACAGTAGTGTTAGATTGTTAGATGTATGTTATGTGCAGGATATACCCTTGAGCACAGTGCATTACAAGGTAAAAAAGTATAAATGATAACTGCAGCTAAACCTCACTGTGAGCATGGTGATGTATTGAGCAAGCCTTTCCTCTATACAGGCAGTGAAACGCTTTGATTTCATGATTCAGTGACTCATGATGCATTCATTATACAGCAGTGAGTCAGTGTATGGTTATTGAAATTGAAAATGGTATGATTTTTGTGCAAACATGTAACGGTCTATTGTGCAATAATAAACATCTGAGGGCAAATCGGATAAAGAGATCTGTCATTTTGAATTTCATTTCGAGACAGATAGTCGACGCAACTATGGCATGCTGCAGAATGAAGCTGAAACGACATCAGTGAGTGTGATATAACAGTGCACTCTAGTGGACTCAAAAGAAGCAAAACCAAAAAGAGACCACATTCAAACAACCTTAAATTAATTTTATATATTATTATTATTAACATTAGTATTAATGCTAATATTAAATAATTATTGTTAATTAAGGTTTAAATAATTCTAATCAAAATTGTTTTAATAGTGTATAAAAATGTTAGATTTAGCTGGGAGTTGCTGAGATGAGTCCAATGCAGAACAATTTGTTTATGATTTATCTGCACACGACCCTAATTATAAAATAATTTTACTTGCCACTATTACTATTATTGTTGTTGTTAGATCTAATAATCACATTATTAAATAATAACTATAATAATATAATCATTATTGTAATTATTGTAATAGTAAATAGAACTTTAGAAATCTTTTTTATATATATATATCCCATAAAGCACTATATTTGGCACTAAAATTAAATGACAATTATAAATAACCAAAACTAAACAAAATAAATGTTGCATTAAAACAATGAAAAGTAAGAATAAAATTAAACTGAAAAACTCGTTTTATTAGATATTTCACTTTAATGCCTAATATGAAACTTCTTAGCTCAATTTGTTGCTTAGGACATCAGAAACATGTTTACACAGATTTGATGCTGTTATGGTGAAATATATTTTAACTGTAGGTGTCTTGTATGAGCTTATTTTTTGAGCTGATGACTTCAGTTTGTTGAAGTAAAGAAGAAAATCTTAACCTCTTTGGTCTCTGGAAGTCCAGTCAGATTGGATGAAATTCTGGTTGACAACAGACCAAATTCTATATTAAATTCTGGTTGACAACCAGAATTACTGCAAAAACATGCAATGATAATGGGGTGGGAGGTGGGGTATATATGCATCATTATAAAGCAAAAATGAATGGTAGAATTTGCAATTATGTAAGGACTGGGCAGGCAGAGAGTAATGAAGAGACCTAATATGAAGTTATCTTTCCATCCCAGACTAATTTACTCAAACACACTTTGATGAATTAGCTTTGATCGCACTGGTGTTTGTTGTTCTCTCACCCTTTGGTCTGCCACTGACTTTCAAATACTACAAACAAGTTTCCAAATCACAGATTCCTGGTCAGGAAACATTCAGAAATGTCAACCTTGCCTTTAGATGTAGGCACCTTAAGACTATTTTCAAATGTGTATTTATTTATGAACCGTTTTTGAAGCCAAGACTATTCTTTGACATCTTCAATGATTGATGGTGTTGATATATGCACCATCAGCACCACAGACTAACATCGACACTTATTCACAGATCTCTTCATGCCAATGCTGATTCACGTCCCAGCTAACCTCATTACAATGTCTGCTTGTATCTCCACAGGATTCTCATCCCATTTCTTTCTACATTTTGAAAGTCCACAATTTGGAGCTAATTGTCCCACAGAGGAATGGCCAGATTGTGGGTAGGAGGAGAAGTTGTTTTAAGTCCTGTGTAGGAAAGACCAACAGAGGATTGCACAGAGCAAATAAAAAAAAAACAAGCTATGTAAATTATTTTCCTTTTGAAGCAGAGAATGGATTCATTACGGAGTAAATCATAAAAAAAAATAATAATAATAATAACACTGCAGGTGTCAGGATGCATTAATTTCTTATAACATCATTATCCATTCAGGTCACATTTTCACACGTACTGTCATTATTTTTTAATTTTTTAAATGTTTTAGTTATGATGAGGGGTAATTGAGTTGACAGCAAAAACAATGTCCTCTGTGACTTCCTCAGCAAGAATCAATGAGAAGCTTAGAGCTTACCTTTGAGAAGGCTATTAATATTACTTTTATTTTGTTGATTAATATGTTATGTAAACTGGGTATACTTTTTTTTTTCCTCTGGGTGGGCATTTTTGTTTAAAGATCACATTTTATTCTTTATGGATTAGAATTGCCATATATCTGTGCACATCTGAAGTTTCATATTATTCATATGACATTTCTGCACAGATTAAAACGTGTGTTTATATAATACGACAGATATGCTTTTCCTCATGTTGGGATCCCAAGGGTTGTTTCTGTGCATACAAGAGGTTATTATACCATAAAGAGAAAAATAAACCAATTTTAGTTTTAAATATCTTATTTGTTCTGCTTTGAGAGCCATTCAATTTCTTATAAGGCAAACCGTTTGTTTAATTTGGTAAACCAAAAGTTTGTAGGCAATATAGTCTGCAGTCTCATGTAAAACGATTCTAGACTGTTAACAGACATTTATAATTTTTGTGAGTCTCAAATCAATTTTAGAATTCCAGACATTTTTTTTAAATAATGTTTTCCTTTTTTCAACCGACAAATAACATAGCACAAAAAAATACACATACATGACATTCCAGTACCTTCTAACGTAAGAGGAAACTGCAGAAAGTAATTCATTTTTTCAAGTGAGCCCTAACGCTGTTTGTGTAAACATGTTGACCTCGTGAGCAAGCTAAGCCTGTTCTTATCACATTGCTGTGGAGATTTCCTATTAGCAGTGCCCACCAAAAAAGTTCAGCATGCCTGATGAATTCTAACTCCAGAGCACCTCATGCACTGCAGAATTCCATAATAAGAAATTTCGAAATTCATTCCAGTCCAAAGCCTTCACAGAAGAATACAAGCTCTGAAAATTACCATAAAAATGAGACAAAGGCATGGACGAAATTCAACATCCCATAAAAAAAAGAGATTATTTTAATAGTAAATTAGCCAGACATGTATTTCTATTCATACTGTATTTGTGTTTTGCATGATATTCGAACTTAGGGAACAGCATCACTATCAGTCAAATCTGACCAGGCAAAGATTTTTTTTAAAAATAAAGCAATCGAAGAATCATTTTGTGCTTGTAAAGCTGCAATAAAAACCAGTCAAAAGGTTTTTTCATATATATCTTCTGTCTCTTACACATCTTCTGTCTCTTTCCATCATTGGTTAACACTCATACACAAACTATCCCCTGAGGATAGTGACATGAATGTTTATGATGTTTATGTCACATTAAAAAATGTATGCTATAGGGCATGATGTATTCACACCGCATGTGCTGTTTTACTGACTGTATCAAAGATACACATCAAGGTCACAAAAGCACTGCACAAATGTCATATTTTAAACCCATCTACTGCAATCTTGAGGCCTTTGTAATTGTCGTTGATCACACAGAATTGTGTGACATACTAGGAATAATATTTAAAATTCATAAGGCCAATCGAATGCCTTGGAATGCCTGTTAATGTTTTAGGGGAATGGACTTTGTTCAGAAGGCATCTTTGTTAATGCCCATTGCTGAGGCCACTTTCATCTGCCATACGATTTATTATCCATTGTTAACAAAATTTGAAAACATTAAGGTTTAAATACATTTAATTAATAAGTTTAGCTGAATTCAAATCTATTAATAAACCACCTTCCTTATTTTACAATAAGCTCGGAGTTGAGTGCAAACGTTGTCTTTGTTGCTAAATAGGTAACATAGGATTTAAAGGAATGGTTCACCCAAAATTAACTGGAAATTTACTGGCCATCCAAGATGTAGATGAGTTTCTTGCATCATCGGAACAGATATGGAGAAATTTAGCATCACATCACTTGCTCACCAATGTTTCCAATACAATGAATGGGTGCCATCAAAACAACTGATGTTCACACAGATAAAAAAAAAAAAAAACATCACCATATTCAAAAAGTAATTTACATGTCTTAAGTCCATCTATTAACATCTTATGACGCAAAAAGCTGCTTGTTTGTAATATACAAATTCATTATTAAGGTGTTTTTAAATTCCAACTGTTGCTTCTGAGCAATCTATCCATATGATTGCTTTCTCCAGTGAAGAAGTTCTTGTCTGAATATGAAGAGAACTATACACAGATCAAGCACAGAGTAAAAATAATCTAAAACAGCTCTGAACAAATATGTTTGATATGGTTTTGATGTAATATGACAACAGGGTATGGATTTTTTTCACTGATTGAAGTGTTATGGATTATTCTAAAATCAGTATAGACTGGACGTTTGACCAGATGTGACAGTTTAACATTTATTACAAACACACAGCTTTCATAATATGTTAATGGTGGACTGTACTTGTGGATTATTCTGATGTTTTTATCAGCTGTTTGGACTCTCATTCTGACGGCACCCATTCATTGCAGTAGATTGTTGAGTAAGTGATGTAATGCTAAACATCTTGGATAGCCTGAGGGTGAATACATTTTCTGCAATTGTATTTATTTTTGGGTGAACAGTTCCTATAGGCCAAAATGGTTTACCTCCTCTGATATTTCACTTGTTGAGTGAGATCAAGCATGGTCATCTGCTGATGAATCTGTGATCTGATACTGGGTTCCTCTCGTTACCTAGGGTGTTAAACCATGGCCAAGATAAATTGAATTCAGATGTTTTTTGCAGGCTGATGTTGAAATTGTGTTTCTGAGCTTAATTTAAACCTACAGTGCTTTTTTTCTTTTCTATTTTATTTAGTTGACAGGGACATTGTACATTAATAAAACATTCCTTTAAATGTACCAGAATTAGCCAAAGGCTATTTTTCTTCCTTAGTCACTGGACAAGATTTTACAAATCACCCTAAAAGAAAATGTAATAATAATAATAAAAATAAACATACTAGAAAACGTAATAATGACATTAGTACAAATCAAAGCATAAGTGTCTAGATCGCTTATAGTTGTCAGAATAGTATTCCATTCTCGTGCAGCTTTGACAGGAAAAGCAGACTTGTACATTTGTATAAGGACTCTAATGGTTTTAGAGTCACTGAATTCGTCTGAGAACAGTTGGTTAAACAAGAAGTCATGGGAGAAATAACCATAAAATACATATACATCTTAGCTGCCTCTAATGACATATAAACTCTACTTAAAATTAAAGAGATTAAACGTAACCTGCTTGCAAACCTTTTTAACTTGAGCTTTAAATGTATGTTTAAAAATCAATTAGTATTCCCAGATATTTATATTGAGGCACTACCTGCAGCTTCACCCCTTACACGTAAACATCGGTCTCTTTAACAATACTGTTAGATTTAAAAACATACATACTGTTTTTGACACATTTAGTTGACACAAACTGAAATATCACATTCAGACCCTTTGATCAGTATTTAGTAGAAACACCCTTTTGATCTAATACAGCCATGAGTGTTTTTGGGAAAGATGCAACAAAAATTTTTCACACCTGGATTTGGGGATCCTCTGACATTCCTCCTTGCAGATCCTCTCCAGTTCTGTCAGGTTGGTAAATGTTGGTGGACAGCCATTTTCAGGTATCTCCAGAGACGCTCAATTGGTTTTAAGTCAGGGCTTTGGCTGGGCCATTCAAGAACAGTCACAGAGTTGTTGTGAAGCCATTCCTTCAATATTTTGGCTGTGTGCTTATAGGGTCATTGTCTTGTTGGAAGGTGAACCTTCGGCCCAGTCTGAGGTCCTGAGCACTCTGGAGAAGGTTTTCGTCCAGGATATCCCTGTACTTGGCCGCATTCATCTTTCCCTCGATTGCAACCAGTCGTCCTGTCCCTGCAGCTGAAAAACACCCCCACAGCATGATGCTGCCACCACCATGCTTCACTGCTGGGACTGTATTGGACAGGTGATGAGCAGTGCCTGGTTTTCTCCACACATACCGCTTAGAATTAAGGCCAGAAAGTTCTATCTTGGTCTCATCAGACCAGAGAATCTTAATTCTCACCATCTTGGAGTCCTTCAGGTGTTTTTTAGACGTCCAGACAACCAGAACCCTTCCTAGAGTTGATTGTCCGGCCAAACCGAGCTATCGGGGAGAAGAGCCTTGGTGAGAGAGGTAAAGAAGAGCCCAAAGATCACTGTGGCTGAGCTCCAGAGATGCAGTCAGGAGGTGGGAGAAAGTTGTAGAAAGTCAACCATCACTGCAGCCCTAGTCGGGACTTTATGGCAGAGTGGCCCGGCGGAAGCCTCTCCTTAGTGCAAGACACATGAAATTCCCCATGGAATTTGCTAAAAAAAAACATCTGAAGGGTTCTCTGGTCTGATGAGAACAAGATAGAACTTTTTGGCCTTATTTCTAAGCGGTATGTGTGGAGAAAACCAGGCACAGCTCTAGGAAGGGTTCTGGTCGTCCCAAACGTCTTCCATTTAAGGATTATGGAGGCCACTGTGCTCTTAGGAACCTTAAGTGCAGCAGAAATTTTTGTAACCTTGGCCAGATCTGTGCCTTGCCACAATTCTGTCTCTGAGCTCTTCAGGCAGTTCCTTTGACCTCATGATTCTCATTTGCTCTGACATGCACTGTGAGCGGTAAGATCTTATATATACAGGTGTGTGACTTTCCTAATCAAGTCCAATAAGTATAATCAAACACAGCTGGACTCAAATGAAGGTGTAGAACCATCTCAAGGATGATCAGAGGAAATGGACAGCACCTGAGTTAAATATATGAGTGTCACAGCAAAGGGTCTGAATACTTAGGAACATGTGATATTTCAGTTTTTCTTTTTTAATGTGCAAAAATGTCACCAGTTCTGTGTTTTTCTGTCAATATGGGGTGCCGTGTGTACATTAATAAGGAAAAAAAAATAACTAAAATATTTTTAGCAAATGGCTGGAATATAACAAAGAGTGAAAACTTTAAGGGGATCTGACTTTCCGTATCTACTTTGTTTGTGTGTGTGTGTGTGTGTGTGTATAAAGCATAAAGCAGTGGACCCAAGATAGTTCCTTGCAGAACACCATTTAATGTACCTAAATGGTGATTTTGTACTCTAACACACTGAAATCTATCTGACAGATATGAGTCTATCCAGTTAAGTGTATGTAATGATAAATTAAAACAAAATTACTTAGACATAAGGATTCTATGATTAACGGTGTCAAAGGCTTTCTTTAAATCAAGGAACATGACTCCAACTACACCACCTTTATCTAAGAAAGTTTTAATATTTTCTATAAAAAAAGACAATTTGCGGTTTCTGTTGAATTTTTTGCCCTGCATTGGATGCAATGAAAATAAACTACTACTCAAGTAATTGCTAGTCTGTTCTGCAACTAATTTTTCCATAACCTTAGAACCAGTGGATAAAATACTAATTAACTTATACTTATAAATAGAAAGGGGGTATCCACTTTTGAATACTGGAACAACAGTTGCTGACTTCCAAACAATTGGGACTTTTCCCTGATAAATTGAAAGGTTAATAACTTTAGTAATATGTTTAATTAGAGTCGAACTAGTCTCTTTGAGTATAACAACATCCATAACGACATCCATACCATATTTATCTTTTACACTAGATGATTTAAGAGTTATAATTCTTCTCATAACATCAGAATCACTAACAGGCCTTATTCTAAAAACATGCTCCACTGTTGTAGCTGGACAGACATTAGTATGCGCTGGTGGAAAACAACAACTAATGGTTTCTATGGAATCAACAAAATGATTAGCTGGATTGTTTACAGATTTTCCCTTAACTTTAAGTTCTAGAATTTTCTCAACTCTCATCTCAAAGATTCTTTGTTATTTCAGGTTCTCCGTGTGATGCAATAAACACACTGGATTTGCTTAAGTTCTACTTTAGTAGTTCTTTTTTTCATTTCTGATTCACAATGTGCCTCTTTCTTGAAGATTAATACCTAGTGACCACTCTGGAGTTATGAAAGTTATTGCAAGTTGTTTTATTAGTGTTCTACAACATTTATATGTTTTAGAAATACATTTTAAAAAATCATATTTATTGAAATATGACACCAAATCTAAATGACTCCAAGACATTGATAAATAAATACATACGTAAAACATTACATGGCATGCCACAGACAAACATCGATATCAATACTCAGTTCGGACAGAAATTGTTGGCAAACACCAAACATTATGGGCTAATAAGACTTTCAGACAGTTCATTAAAAATCACAAGCACTCATATACCAAAGTTTATATAAACTGTTAAATAAATACAATTTGATCACTCTTCTTTAATAAACCTCTCAAACAAAAGACTGAAAAATCAACAATAAACAATAAACTGAATTGTCAGAAGATCTTATTTCCATGAGATAGGGGACATTAATTGGATGGTTTATTTAATAAACTTTATTACTTTATTGCAAAGCAGATAACACTGCCAAAGCAGTCTGACCCATTAGTTCACTAGGCCTAAATGAATTGGTATGGTGTTAGATTCTGAGATATGTAAACATGCACTAGAATGACTGTCTTAGGTCAGGTTTAGATTTTGAGACAAAGAGCAGCTCATTAAAGTTGATTTCAAAACAGCAGACCAATCAGAAGACGCTAGGGGTGGGGCAAGTGTCCCAAGCTGTAGACTGGTGATTATTTACATTTTCAAAAGCAGCTGATTTTATTTCTGCTGTTTGACTATTTGTATTATTATTCTTTTTTTTCGGTGCTTGTCTCATAAAAGTGCCTGTGATTTGATTTAAGAAAAAAAAAACATCTGCACTGGAATTAATGTGTAATCAGCAATAGAGTAAGAAGAGATAGGTCTGAAAAACAAATATTATTCGTTCAGGACAGTATGGAAATGTATTGCCTGCCTCCTTCATGTTTATGTAAGGTAATAATGCAATACTGACATGTACACAGATCCATTGAGACCGCAAATCGCCACAACATAAAGAAATACGAACAACAAAGAACATATGAAAAAGCAAACAACAGATTTTAACATATGCATTCCAACAGTGGTAACGACTGCAGGATTTATGCTTTTGTAAGACAAGGTTAGACTAAAGGTATACATTTAGTCAGACTACCCCTTTTCCCAAAGGACACACTCGACTATCTGATAAAGAGAGCTGCTTTGGACCTTCATTCCCACTTTGCTCCGACTCTTCCTCTTCATCCTCACTCTTCTTCGTGTTGCACATGGACATGGGCACGCGAGCAGCAATGGTGGACATCTCTTCAAGGTGACTCTCTGCTGTGGCAGTGATGGCTCCTTTGTCTGATGTCTGGTTCAGATTGGTGGAGTCCAAATTGGTGACATTTCCTTTAAACATCTGGATCAGACACTTCCTGAACTGAGAGAAAGAGTGTAAGTTTTAGTGTGAATACAGATCATAGTCATTCCACACTGAATTTCCTAAAGTGCTATCAAAGAAATCACTCTCCCACACACACAAATGAAATCAAACGAGGTTTTAATTATAAGACTATGCTCAAAACACAAAAGAAAATCTTTGATTAATATTTCCAGTCTCTAATACACCATGTAGAGATTTAAAAACTTAGCAGTATTAAAACTTTGCACAACTCCTGCATCGAAACGAGGAAAAGGTCATTAAGCAAGATGTACTCTTGTAAATACAAGGACATTTTGACCTTAATTAAAGATGATAAGGTCATGAGAAGTAAATATATTCATGTCCTCAAGGTTTTGGTTGGACTGGATGAAAATTAGGTACCCTGAGTAATACAAGTTACTCTCTCAGTCAAATTTGTCATGCAGAGAAACACTACAGTCGGTATACCTTTACAGAATAATACAAGCAGAATGTACAAAGATAAGCTGCACTTATCTGAAATGGAAAGTTACAGTAATTTTAACTGCTTATATAACAACATAAGCTGCTGAAATGTTAGATTAAACACATTATAGCTCTATACAATAATGTTCATTTTGTTAATATTAGTTAATTAGATATTATGAACTAAAAATGAGCAATGCTTCTACAGCACGTATTAGTCTAAGTAAATGTTCTTTTACAACTAATACATTTTAATATTTAATTTAGAAAAATCTAGACAAAATCTAGCGGTACATGTTCTATTTCAGATCTATCAAATCTATATTCAATCCATTTCATAAAAGACTGACAATAACCTTTGCATTCTTATTGAATACACCAAATAACAGCAAACTTCAATAAAACATGTCTATATACAGCCCATATGTGGCATGTACTCAAGAGCTATTGTGATATCCAAATACAATGCAGCATTACTGATGCTATATGGTTAAAGAACCCATCCCTATTCTCACTCTCGAGTGTTTGTTCTCATATCTCTATAATGTAGTCTGTCTCTCTCTCTCATGTCAAAGAAATTTGAGACCCTGTGACCCTTGACCTGAATTTATTCTGGGAACAGCTGGGCAGGAACTGGGTTAGTTCTGGAAGATGTGCACAGCTCAAGGGGTCCAGCAGCCTCCGCTCCAAACCACCTGGGACCCACATCCTAGGGGTGGTCATCAGAGTCACATGACTACAAAAGATCACTGCTCCACCTTCTATATCAAATGACACACTACAGGGAAACTGAGGATAAATTTCCCTCTACAAGCTTAATGTATGTAGCTTAATGTACGTCAAAAGAAAAAAAAGAATGAGATATCATGGATCAACTGTGCAGACTGTACTGCCCATAAAGCATAACTACTCTGAGAATACAGAATAAACCACTGTTTGCCCAGGACGACAAAGCAATCAAAGCAACTGAATTGTAGGAACTAAGATCTCCTCTTAGGAAAGCTAAAGGTACCCAGATATTTCCAAATAGGTGAATTTGTAACTCGAGATAGATAGATAGACAGACAGACAGACAGATAGATAGATAGACATTCACCAACAAATTTCATAAAAAAAATTTACTTATTAGTTCAGGTTTCAGGTAGAGTTTGTTGTTTCATTTTATGTTATATATGCCGTTTACGAGATTCACTCCTTGTTGCTTTTCTGTCTGTATTGATTGATGACATAAAAACACTACAAATCGATTCTTAATATATCAAATATAAAACCCTATCATCACTTTTTTTTTCCTCGGCTCGGCACCCTAAACTTATAAGTTGTTGGTTTTTTTTTTTTGGTTTTTTTTTAATGAAATGTGTAAGTGATCCAAAAATGACAAGGAAGACAAATGGCAGATTGCAAAGATGTACCTGCTTATTCATGAAGACATAAATGATGGGATTGTATACAGCTGCAGTCTTTGAGAAGAAGGCCGGTATTGAGCCCAGGCGAGGATCAATATGAATTGTGGGACAGGCAATGACAGTAATTGAGAATGCTGCGTACGGTGTCCATCCAACCATGAATGCAACTATCATTACAATGACCATCCTCGCCACCTCTCTGTCAGGCTTACGTGCACTGCCCAGCCTTCCATGAGTGTTCGATACCTGTTAAACATATTAGAGTTCTAAAATTAAACTAAATTAACATTCAATGTTATTGTACAATACACAACCAAACAAAAGCTTCTTAGCTGTTTTACCAGTTTTATTCTTTATTCATTTATATCTAAATATCTGCTATAAAGCAAGTAATGAAAATAAAGATAAGAGGGTTTTACCAACCTTTCTAAGCTTCTGCATAAGTTTACCATAGGAGATAATGATCACACCGAGAGGAAGGATAAAACATGTAATGAAAAAGGTGATGATGTAGGTGTGGTCTGAGAAATCAGTCGAGTACCTTAAAGAAGAAAAACAGAGACTTTAGACCTCATCTTATCTTTCCTTTATGTCATCATCTTACAGGTACTTTTTGTGTGTTCGAGCCATTTTGGAAAAATAAAATTTACAAGTGAAAAGCACATGAACACTACCACAAAGTCATAATTATGAATGGGAAGCTCTTCTTTAAACCCCAAGTTTCCAAGTTGGGGGCATGTCAGCGAGAAAACATGTCAGCTGCATTGGATGCAGCATCTGTATTGTTTAATTTTTTTTCTTGTGTAATTTTGTTGAATCTGTATTGTTGACATTAACTTTAGTAAATTTGCAAGAAAACTAGCAAAGTTGCATGTCTAGTTTACCACATAATATGATGGCACTATACTATTATGATAGAATCTTAACGATACAATTTACAGCATCTTCATAAATTAAATAAAAATGTAAAAACACACCTGATGCACATTCCTTATTAAGAGTTCCTTTTTTGTAGAAAAGGTACATTGCCATCTTGCTCCAACTAAAGTGACTTGAACTCATTTGACTTTACAATTTCAACTTCCCAGACAATAAAATTCATTACTTCCCAGGAGCAGGAGGACTTGAACACACCATTTGAGCACGAACATTAGTGTGGATAATAATGCTTAGGCAATCAATTATGTACTAATCTTTAACAGTAAGAGCACATGCACATTTTACACTTGCATAATATGCTTTGGGTGCTTTGTGAAGTGCTTTGTTCGGTTCAAACAAACATTGCAACAGATCAGTTGAGAAATAAGCACCTGTAAGCTCAAGGAAGTTTCAACATTTGGATAAATTAGACTAAATAGACACCAATATTCACTGTTTTGCTGTTTAGAGATCTCATCTGAAGAATCTACATTACTCTAGTGAGCATCTACATATGCCCCACAACAGTAAAAAAAAATTCCCTCTCCTTGGTCTTCTCTGTGTCACTTTGCATTCCCTATTTAAATGTTTTTGCACTGTTTGTGTTCCAAGGCCAAAGCTAAGCCACAGCCACAAATGTTTTGTGCCAGTCTCTTGAAGGCAATTTTTCAACTGATGCCTGCATGGCATCAGCCTTGGGTTTATAAGTGGTTTCTTTTTTTTTCTGTCACAATATAACACTCAAGAAGAAGCCTTGACTTGAACTCCTTGTCTGTCTCCAAATGATGCCACTTTAAGGAACGTGTGCAAGGCACATTAGTATTCATCAACAGCATCACATAACAGTGGTTGTTGTACTGTTAATACATGTCCATGACAGAGAAAGACAGAGATTGAAAGACTGTGAGCAAGAGATGAACAATATTGGATACAGAGTGAGTACATGACGGTATATTTAGTGAAATAGTATTGTGAGCTCACCAGTTGGGTTCACAGGTGGTGCCAATTTTGCTGACCGTATAACTGTTCCAGCCAAGAACTGGTGGGATTGTCCAGATGAACGAGAAGCTCCAGACAAAAACAAGGCCCATCGCTGCGTGCTTGCCCCCCAGCCGGACATTTTTCAGTGGACGACAGATCACAAAATATCGCTCAAATGCCAAGATTGCCAAAGACCACAAAGCCACAATCCCTAGAAACCAAGAAGGTACACCTATCATCACTGCACTTTGTCAGTGATTTAATATGTCCCTGTACTGAAATTTAACAAGAGATGAGAACAGAAGTTCAGCGTAATTTCGACAAATAAACTGAATTAATCAGATTCCAGCTTGCTTTTTAAAAAAATCTGTTATTTTACATTAAAAGCAATGAGCATCATGGGAAACAAGAACTACTAATGGATTTGTTGGATCAATAATGAAGATACAGAGAGTTTGGGGTGGAGATGAAGAGTCTTTTATTACTGTTGCTTACTAGTCCAGTGTCAGATGAGAAGTGGCCCATGAGAAGAGAAGAACTGCAGGGAGCTCAAATAAAACCCTGATTACCTGATTGCAGGTAACTATGGGAGGCATTTAGCCACCACATAATTTTTTTTTTTTTTAAAACATCATGCTTTGGTGAATCACATTCATAAGATAAATGTCAAAATTATGAGATAAAGAGTTGACTTTTCTCATAATGTCACATTTATGATTTACCAAAGTAAGTTTTTTTTTCCTTCTTATGTAGAATAAAAGGGCTGATTAGTCAAACAAAAACAACATGCACAGAATCAGGGCTTTGCAACTTTTCTATCTTGTTTTAAAATTTACTCTGTAAAACCAAATTGTCTTAGATTACTGGTACTCCATAATTACTACACTTATGATGGTGTAGTAATGGATGGATGGATGAAAATTGATGAAAATGTACCAAAATTTACTACAGTACCTATAGTTTAAGTATGTGCTGTGAAACCTCAGTAACCACAGATTTATTATTGTTTTACTGTAGTAACATTATTTTAACAATGATATTTACTGTAAAAAACAAAAACAAAGAACATGCCAATAGAAATGATAAATAATCTGCAGAAAGAAAGAAATCCAATAGTGAATCACATCTATAGAGTTAGTCACTGTAACACATTTTTAACATAGTCTACAAAATTTCCTCTATATTGAACGTTACTAATAAATATACTAGGATAATTCCTACATAAAATATGTAGGCTACTACTTATTTTAAAGTAATACATGTTGCACGTCTTGGTATTGTTATCTAATAACCTACCGAAAAAAGTGACAGCGAATCCTTCCAGCACACACGCCCAGACGCCCAGGAAGAAGTAGCCTCGTGCATTAGTTAGAAAACTTATAGTGCCTCCTGTCAGTGAAACTAGAAAATCAGCAACAGATAAATTAACAATGATGTAATTCAGCGGTTTCCTTAAATGTTTGAATCTAAACGTCACAAGCATAACGGTGAAGTTCTCTGCTAAAGACAGTGAAGTCACTATGAACATCAGACATGCGAGGAAAGTGTAATTCCAGGGCGCAACAGACTTGAGGGGACCCGAGAACGGATCGCCCGGTGTGATGATGTCGGTGGACTCGGTGACAAAAGACCCAAACGATTCCATAACAGCGGTTAGGGTTGGCATTGGTATAAAAAAAGATCAGGAAAAATCATAAAATCATCACTAGGGTGCTTCTTGAAAGTCCAAGACACATGTTTTATACTTACAGACACATAATTTGCGTAATGTAAAAATATGTAAGTTTAAAAATAATTATATCAATTTAAACACTCAAAAAATTTATGTTCTATACGTCTTCTTATTGTTTATTTTCTAAATAAATACTAATAAATAAATAAATAAATATTCCAATCTTTTCTGGTAAAGCAATCCACTTGAGGAAGCAGAAGTCCAAAAGAGCGTCTTTGCGTCACAGGTCCGCTCGCTTTGCGTCCACAGTTGAGCATAAGTATGTTCATGCAGTTCTCCTTTATATATACAGTCGGTCAGCATGGCCATCTCAATCCCTCGAGGTAATGAAATAAGTCTATTTCTAAGTTTACCGAGAGATTTCGGAGGGGCGTCACGCGCTTTGCTCTCTTAAAGGTGCACGCAGTCGTTTTTTGCTAATGAAAAAGTTTGACACAAGTCAAACTCACAGTACCTTTGAAAAACTGTCATTAAAATAATACAAACTCACATGAGATGAAGTCTCAAGGTATATCACTCTTCTAGAAAGAGATAAAACGGGGGGAAAGGCTATTTTTTTAAAATGGAGACGTTGCCTCCTCATGTGTACCTCCATATTTATATCACGTGACCAGTTGTGTCATTACAACCAAAGGTGCATAAATGAAGTATGCAACATATAGACATGTGCACCCAAAAACAAACCAAGAGGGGCATCAGGAGGCAGGTTCCTCTATCTACAAAAACGGTATATGTTTATCCTGTGTGTGTGTGTATAAAATTAAATTAAACAGTTCACTCACCATCAGGCAATCCAAGATGTAGATGAGTTTGTTTATTCATCATTATAAATTTTGAGAAATTTGGCCTTACATCACTTGCTCACCAATGGATTCTCTGCAGTAATTATCGCTAATCAACACGACTTGATGTGTAAAGTCAAATGCTCTGTGTCAGAAACAAATCCATCAATGCGTTTTAACTTTAAAATAAAGTCCATTCTCCATAATAATGCTCCTTCCAGTAAAAAGGTCTATACCATGTTGTCCGCTCACATCAAAATCCACCAGCATTTTTTTAGAATGGTTTAAGCTGTTGTCCCTTTTAAATGGTACTTGCATAAATGGATCTGTGTATATTTCTCTCCTGATTCAGACAAGACCTTTTCACTGGAGATATATTTTTCCCTGCAATATTACTGATTGAAGACTCAGCCAGAAGCAAAGTTTTGAAATGTCTTGATAATGGATTTGTTTCTTACAAACATGTGGCTTTTCACCTCACAAGTCATTCATTGATGGACTGGACATGTGTGGATTACTTGTGGATTATTGTGATGTTTTTTTATCAGCTGTTTGGACTCTCATTCTGACAGCACCCATTCACCGCAGGGGATCCATTAGTGAGCAAGCAATGTAATGCTAAATTTCTCCAAATCTGTTTTGATTTAGAAAGAAATATTTGAATCTCCTAAATATTTTGACATGAGAGATTATTTGATGAAAGCATATCAGAATGATCTTCTCCTATAATTTCTGAAATGTCTCCTTTTCCTGCCTCAAACTGACAAGAAGGGGAAATACCAGGAGTGATTTATCTACTACAAGATTAAACCACATGATTAGCTGTGCAGAATTAATTAAGAAATAATTAAGAAAAGTAGGAAAATGCAAGAAACTGAGATAATATCCAATACACGTGTCTTGTCTATAACATTCCTTACTGCCGTTCCTCTTCAGATACTTAAAAACAATACATTACCACGTCCCTTGTACATTTTAATTTTTGCATCATATGAGGATTGATCATCAGTACAGCATACAAAATTGATTTAGTTCAAGGTCTTAAAATTTAATTGCACAGAACCACAGGCATGACAGAACATAAAAGTGCTCATTTGTTTAGACTAATTGCTACTTTGCTGTAAAGAGAGGGTCAATTGTTTGTGAGCAGGTTTTTAAAGGGGTCATATGATGCGATTTCATGTTTTCCTTTCTCTTTGGAGTGTTATAAGCTGCAAAAACTAAAGTCCCAAACCCAAAGAGACTTTATAAAGTTAAGACTCATCCACATCCTCTTAAAACGTCTCGTTCAAAAACGCCCCCACATGTCTACATCACAATGTGGGAAAATTTGCATGATGTCGCCCAAATGTTCACGCAAAGAAAGAAGGCACAACTTTAATTCTCACTGTAGTATTATTGCTGCTTCCGCCATGTTGTGGAGATTCTGTGTGTTTCGTTGTGAAAGCGAAACTACTATGTTTGGTCATCCCAAAGAGGACACAACTAGAAATCAGTGGTTAAGTTGTATTTACAACACTGTTCCAGAACAGTTTAACCCAAATATTCAGATGCGTGCAGTACATTTTTCAGAGAACTGTGTTCTGTCCTGTGAGAGTAGCCTACAATGACTCAGTGATGTTCTGACTCAAAGTCTGTCAGTATGTTTTCATATTTAAAGAATTTTCCACTGATGATACAAACGCGTTTTGTAAAAAACGACTCGTTTCAGGAAAGGCAAGGCATAGAGGAGAAACAATAATGTACATTATGTGGAAAATAATGTTTTATCTTAAACTGCATAAACACATTTCATTACACCAAATACACATGCTCTCTTTTAGCAACATCATATGACCCCTTTAATTAACTTGAGTAAGGTGCATCTAAGTAGTGCTAGGTTGCTTTGAGGATGGGTCGTTCTCTTTGAGGATAGATTATGTTTGTGTGTGTGTCTGCCTTGGTCATCAACTTTATTGATTTCCAGTAATACTCATTTCAGTCCGTGCATAGTCGCTTAGTGATGTGCCCAATTGAGTCATACGGATCTCTGGACCTTTTAACAGATTTATCATCATGGGATACGTCAAGAAAGCAGTCTGATTTTTTTTTTTTTTTTTTGCACAGCTGCAGATTCTTGGTAGCAGTGGCATTAAAATTACTCTAGTCCCCCTGAGCAGTTAAACATTCTCATTTTCTTTGGATGCTCTTATCAGAATTCTGACTCTGGCTCACCGTTGTAGATGACAGGCTGTCCATCATATAAGCGCAAGCTAATTAATACCAGCACTTTTCAATCGTGGCATTACCGTGGTGCTCTAGTTCATGGATTATTGTGATGTCTGGAAGAGTGATTTATTACTCTCTTATTTTCTTTTATGTGTTTACCTTTTTTGTGGTGGCATTTATTTGACAAGTGGTCTGCTAATTTTATAGCTTTGCAGTTGTCACATAAAAAAAAAAACAAAAAAAAAACAATTGTAGATTAATGCAGTACATTGTACTGCACAAGTCTAATGTAACCTTTATAAATCCAAGAGTCATTTGAGCAAAAGCCATATTGGAGCTGTGAGCGAGCTGAGTGCAAAAATTTCTGTAAACACAGTGATTGTCAGTCAACCTTTTCCACCACAGAAGCATTACACATACAATCCACAGTTGGTTGGCCTTTCTACCATGAAGTTGAAAATGTCAGCCCATCTACCAGGAAGTCAATTGATTTAAATCTTATCTAGTGAATTCCTGTTTATTTAATAAAAGGATGTAAATGCAATGTTTGAAGTAGTTTTTGGGAAAATGTTAAGAGCTCATGTTGTTAAAATTACCATGCTGATCTGGGCAGCCATCCTTTGAGGGACCCCATCTGCCCCCCATGCCCCTATTCTCCCCTTCCCATCTGTCTCATTCTGCCCCCAGGTTTCTTCTGATGACACTCTGACAGTTAGGACCACTTCAGAAATGGCTGAAGCTAGTTTAATCACAATAATATACATGGCCATTTGTGAAACACTTGATTGTGTTGGTTTTTCACATTGGTATGACATGCCTCTGCTTCTACATCTATTTTTAACAGTTTTTATTATTTTTAAGTATTATGCATGCAGATTTATGACCTCATATTATTCTGTCTATTTTCTTTGTATTTATTATATAATAAAAAAAAACTTGCTACATGTACTGTGTTAAGCTAACTGAGACTTTTTATAGCACTTGCATAGTGTTGCTCTCTTGATGATTTTGATTGCTCCATTTGTACTCATTTATATGAAGTGTCTGCTAAATGACTAAATGAAAGTAAATGTAACACATTAAATTACATTCCATTAAAAAAATAAAAAAATAACTAAGTGATGCAATTAGTTCCTTTTTTATGGACTAATGCGATGTTGTAAAGCATTATTTCTAAAAGTAAACTTTGCCCAACACTGACTGTGATAGTGGAAAACTTCAAATATACACTTTTCCTTATTTCTCCCTATAGATTTTAGCCTAAAATTTTGATCAATTTGGATAAAATAAATTTTTGGTTCCTTTTGCTTCAATTAGTTCAGAGTATTGTGGTGTACAAAACATTTGCATTGACTTTTTTAAATTATTTTTATTATTATTATTATTATTATTATTATTTTGTCTTTGTCTGGTTGTTGGAAAAGCAAAGATCAGCAGATTCCAGGACCTCAACATACTTTCGTTCATGCTTTCCCCAATCTCTCTCAACAGCTGTGATTTAGTATTTCTTGTAAATAGTTTATATATTTTTAAATATTTATACCAAAAATGATTTATCATATTTATGTTCATGTATATTTATTAAAACAAAAAAAAAAGTTTTGAGTCTGTCTAAATCGTTTGTGAAATAAACAGAAGTCTAAAACACAGCATCCTTTTAAGAGATTTCGCTTCCTTTATCTGTCACTAGATGGCGCGATATGCTTTTTTATCACATTATTATTTTTTATCAATATTCTACATTTTACATCAAATGGAACGATATACACTTTCAGCATTCTGTACGCATTAGTAATCACAAAATCTGGTCTAAAAATATATTTTTTTAAACTACAGTGCAGATTCACTTCATAGCCATATACACACCCACCACTCAGCCCTTGCATGGTTCATTTTTGGTCACATTTTTAAAATGATTCTCTTACTGTGGTAAATCGCTGCACCATGGTTATCTCAATTTCCTTTTTAAGTGGAATAGCCTAAACGTTAAAGGTTTTTGAAAATATTTGTCATGAAGTACTTTATTTGAACTCTGAAGCAGATAATTATGCACCAACAATGGTTCAATGGTAAAGTGACAAGAAGAGTCAAATCTGCATGATTCATGAAATATTAATCTACACATTTGACCAATTTGATTACTGGTTGATACATATAAAAATAATGATAAAAAGGGATCAAATGCAAAACAGTATTAGAGGGCAACTGTTGAATAGCAGTAAAACAGAGATATATTGTTATTGCTTCATATGGCCACTCATTAAAGAGCCACTGAAATCTTCAGTCATTCCCATTTCTGAAAGAGAAAAATAGTACTTTTACTTGCCAAGAATCACATAAATTTTTTCAGTTTCAAGAAATAAAGGAAACAGATAATTTAAACTATCATGTATGTAATTCACCTTTTAATTGCAGATATGCCAGATGACCTAGCAGTGAGAGAAGATAGGAATCATCTGTGGAAAAAGAAAATAGACTACTTTAGTAAAAAACTATTATTGTTACTTTTTAAAAATACTAGGAAAAATACTAACAAACTGAATAACCAAGAAATAATCATATTTAATAATTGGAACAGATAACAAAATATTAATGTACTAACATTTTGGATTATTCCTGAATATAAATAGAGTTTAGGGTTGTAATGATAACAATAATAATAATAATAATAATAATAATTAGTCATTATAAATGCTTTAAGAACTGACTGTATGAAGAGGCTGGTAAGCTTGAACTCTCATTCCTCTCATCTCTTTTTCCCATAGCTCTGTGTCTTACATTAAGACTTCTGTAAGCATCTGCAAGAGAACCACACAACAGTTGCAATAAAACTAATATTTCATGTACTTGAAATATACTTTTGTGAATGCAATTAACTTACAAGGTCCTAGTAGGTACCCAGCACTGTTCAGAGTCCATCCCTTCTTCTCTGGATACTGTGGGATGAACAGAGAGACCCATGAAAGAGATGATGAAAAAACAAACAACTTGTTGAGCTTCAGAAGAGGCAATAGAAGATGTACCTTGAGGGTCATACCATGGATCCTTGACATATGTGCAGTGAAGACACAGAGTGAGATACAGAGTAAAGCACAACTTGTCTGCATCTGTGAAAAAGACAGTTGAGTCTAGACTACATATAACATACATCTTTATGTATTGTAGAAGAAACAATATTAATTTAAAAATTCATACATTTTTACAATTGCTGTTGTATTTATAGGATTTATATAATTTTTTCAACATTTGTTACAAGGAATTTGATCTTAAAAATAGCACTCTGTTAGCATCCTCCTCTGATTTCAATAATATCAGAAATCAATCAGAAATTACACTCCTAAAAAAAAAAAAAAAAAAAAAAAAAGAGGTTTTTTTTTTTATATCTATGATTCCATGAAGACCATTAAACATACATACAATCTTTCCTTTTCACAAAAGATTATTTATAGCAAAAACAAACTTTTTTTAAAGTGTATGCATATAATTGTTATTATTTAATTTAATCAGTTGTATCTTTGATTTTTTCCCTCAAGCTGTAAATTTCACAGATACAATTCTAAAAAATATTAAAGTAGTTAAAGCATTAAACACAACACAGATAATACTTACCTTATAAGAGGACAGATGCTGTTTATAAATATTTATTAAAAGAAATAAATGAATTCGAGAAAAAAAGAGACAGTCTGTAACCTTCTAATAACAGGTTTGCTGCAGGTGTGTGTCTGAATGAGGGACATTCCGTCTTTTATACACCCCGCGGCATATAGCATATTAACATAATGAAACTCTATTAGTACAACGGTCATTTGTTCATTTCTCATAATTACTGGTGCTGTTTACAGAGACGAGAGAGAGAGGACAGATGGAAAATGATGAGACAGAATTAATAAGAGAGTAAGGTAACACTGTACAGGACAGGAGGAGGAATAGTGCCAAACATATTGAAACAAGCAAACAAACATAGATAGAGTGTAGATCCATCTATCAATCTGTGTGTCTGTCTATCTATCCCTCCACTTGTCTGTCATTCTGTCTGTCTGTCTGTCTATCTATCTATCTATCCCTCCACCTCTCTGTCTGTCTGTCTATATCTATCGGATTGTGTCTCTGATCAAATGAGGCAATACTGAAATCCATTTCATGCCATGATGATTTTCTCCATTTAATAACAGCACTTTGCCCCTAGATATAATTACAGCACCTACTGCTCCTATCCATCCATTAACAGGGAAACCTTAAAACATTCCACCTAATTATCTACAACTAATTGTGCTAAAGCTGCATTTGGGCATGGTAGGGGGAACAGGCTGACCAGGAAGCGTGTTGAAGCAGGGAATGAAAGCTGAAATTTCAGCCTCCTGTGGGAGGTATAATAGTGACCTCAGATGAATGAATCCTGATCTCTGCCTCTGTGTTTCATTTTTATGCACTCATCTTCTGCTAAGAGCAGGTCAGCTCTTATATCTGACATAATTTATTTTGTCCCTTCTCAGGAAGTTCATGCATATAGAAATAGTTGCTAGATGAAATAGATGAAAACAGATGCTTTTTTTTTTTATAAATGTCAAATCTATTAATTGTTGTAAATCTTGCAGCCAGTGGAAAACATGGAAACATCACAAAATGTAATAGCATGACATAATAATTTATATACCTTGTATTTCAAAATAAATGCTGCTAATTCAGAGGAGGAAGAGGGGAGGATATGGATCTAAAATGTGTAAGAGTGTGACAAGGGTTGATATTTTATTTATGGTGGGTGTTCTGTACGTCTGCTTTTTGCTGGAGTTGCAAAGATGCTTTGCTCGCAGACAGGACCTCTCAAGCAATACAACGAATCAGAATTAAGAATTTAGTTTTACATGAAAATTTAGTTTTACATGATCTCATGTGAGGCCATCACATATAATTTACCCTCCGTGTAACATTACTGACTCTGCCCAGTTTATTTAAGGGAAGTTTACATCTTTATTTCTTATGTGAAACATTATTAAAATAGAAATGGCAGTTAGATGCTGATTATTTTAGATAAACACTGTTTATCTAAAACCTTATTTCCTGAGAAACCAGTTATAGAGATTTTATTGCAAAATTTTTTAATATTATCAAAATCAATTCTGGCCACAGTAACATTATAAAAATTGAAAATAACTAAAAACACTGGCTGTTTTCACCATCATACAGGATGTAGACCCTAAAAAATAAAATCAAAATTTACACAACCACTGAAGGATGTATTCTCAAATTGTCATAACAGCAAACAAAGCACTTTTGTCCCATTTGCTAGTGCTTGAATAGGTAATGGCATTCCTGTGTAAAACGATAGCTTTGGTTTTGTTACCATAGGCAAGGAAATACGAGAATACAAGACACTTCCTGTACCCTGTTCTGTTTTTCAACAAAAACGGTCTGATTCAGCTCTCAGGATCACTCCTCTCATCTATGGATACTAATTTTCAGAGAACAGCATTTTCAATTGTTAAATTGTTTTGAGTGCAGAAATCACAATGCTATTTTGATTCTCTCTCTGTTAATTATTATATATTGTAAACTATTAAAGACTTTGCTCCATGTCTTTTACAGTGACCCCTGCTCCATACATTTCCATCTCTCTCTTCTCCTAGTTCCTGATCATCAGTGGATCTGTGACCATGTCATTAGGCTTCTTAGGATGTCTAGGATCTCTGAAGACTGTCAAATGTCTGCTGGAACTGTGAGTCTTCATAGAAACGAAACTTGATGGGACATTTATGTGATGAGACAAACTTTTATCTTGAAACATTTGTTTTTGTTAAGTAGAACTCCTAAAATGTTAAGAGCTTAGTTGTAACCAGCCTCTTGGGAATTGCACATGTTCTTTGTACAGGTTTTTGTAATACAAGAGCACATTTATCTGCTCCACTCAGCTATAACAGTGTGTTAAAATAAGCTTTAATTATCTGCAGTATTTTACATTGCTCACGGTTCTTCTCGCAGCTCAGATAGTGGGTGGGGTTCTTTTCTACACCCAGATGACTGAGGTAACTCAAGCATGAGAATAAGAAGTCCCACCCATTTGGGTGTTTTTGATCTACATGCCTATAAAGCTTTAGATAAAAGCATTAATTGCCAGAGGTGTACCCTTGTATATGCTATTATATCATTAGAACTTTAAAGAAAACTTTGCCAGGTATATTGGGAAGTTTGAAACAAGATATCACCTCCACCATTATATCTCCTCAGGCCAAATGCTGTGGTTGGCATGGAGAAGAAGATTGAGATGACTCTGTACCCCATTCCCGCTACAGCAATGCCACTGTCAATGCAGCATATGAAATCAAATATCCATATAATGGTAACACATTTTTCTTGGATGATATCCTTTCAAATCACACCCGTGAGATTTATGAGCAGGTATAGGGTTTCAGTTTGTACCCAGTGATTATTTTGTAAATTGTGCTCCAACATAACATGAGATAGCTGTAACTGTATTCCAGTTGAGCCTTTTTTTTCTCTCTCTCTCTCAAAGGGTTGCAGTGAGAATATAAAGGAATGGCTGGACAAAAATCTTCTCATAATTTTGGTAGTTATTTTGGCCATTTCTGTGGTGGAGGTAAGCAAGCTGTCACCAAACACTTCAGACCCAACTCAGAAAATCCTAATAACTATAACCCTATACTGTCCAAACTTAAGTTAATGAGAATAAATAAAGTAAAATGGTCACTTCAGTGGATATGCCTCGTATCTTAATGTTGCCTTAATTGCACACACCACTGCTGCCCTAGAGAGTCAAATGACAATCATGTTCAGCTGTCCAGGTCTCGGTTTGTGACTAGTGTAGTGTGTCTGAGTGCTTAATATTTGCATACCGAAATAATGTCAGTCATGTATCACTCTTAAAGTCTGGAATCGACTACACACATTTTAAATCTGAACACATTTTGAAACACTAGTCATCATACACTTGCCAACTTTGTACGGCTACAGACAGGCACACAGCGCCAGCGCTAAGGGGGGGCTAGACCAATGTGTGGGGGTGCTAAGAAAATAAATTATATTGATGACGTCAGAGTTACTTTATAAAGAAATTGGGCTAAACCGGGGCTATTACAAATTCTGATGGGGTTATAGCCCCCGTAGCCCTGGTGTAGCGCCGTCACTGGTTACAGAGAAAAACTGGACATCATTCACTAAACGAATGAGGATCACACACTGCCAGATTAACTGTATTCCAGCCTTTTGTATTTCAGGAGATTATTTTGAAATACTGAGTGAACATGATCCCACTTATAACACGGTTCCTTACCAAAAAATTTATAGGTGGACATAAAATATTGACTCAAATTTATTTTAGAATCTTATCAACTCAATTGGCCTAGTAGTAAGATAAACAACACAACAGCATTACAATCAGTCACTGTGATTTAAGATTGCATTAGTTGCATTTGTAAGAGAGAGCAGTCAAATTAATTTCATGGGCCAAAAGGATCCTTTGTCTGTTGTCAGTAGTGAAGTGATATAGCCTATTAAGCAAAGCTCACAGAGAAGTTACTTTCAAACCCAGCAAAATTCAGATTTTGATTGAATTCCAGCTGGGAAGAATTAGTTAAACAACAGTAGATGTGACGCACCCTATAAATATTTGTTTTGAGTCATTCATATGTGTCTTTTTCATATGATTGTTTTTCTGTACAATATTTGATTGTTTTATACACATTTTCCCCAAAAGGGAAGATTGTTAATGATCCTTGTTATTCAGATGTTAGTAATTTAGAGGATATAGACATTTATTTCATGATTCTCAAAATGCATGTGACTAAGAATGTTCTTGTTTGTTCGGTTTAGCCCTGGGGGAGAAAAAAATATGGGAGGGACAGTATAATATTTCACAATTGTTGTGCACACAAAGCAAATGACCTCAATATTGAGGCAATGTGTGCGATACTGTTCTCACACCATGTCTTTTAGCTGTAAAATATTAAAACTCAATTTGTTTTTAATTCTATGATGTTTAGGTGACAACAAGAGTTACACACTGGCTTTTAAAAATGTTTGAATTTAATTAAATTGTATCATTTTAAGTAAATTGTGTTAGTATAAAAATACACTTAAAAAAAACTGTAATACAACTACTGTTGCTAAATGAAAATAAAACAGTATATTTCTGCATGAAGTTGATTTTATGTCATAACGCCAGGATTTATGGGTTAATTTAAACTGAGGATCTAAATGGTACATGGGACACGTAATACCCCATAGCAAGTTATTGTTAGGGCAGGGAGGAGGACAGCACACTTGTTATCAGGTATCATATATATACATGCTGTATTCATTTCCCTCATTAATTCCAGAGCAACACTGCAGACTAGGAAGGTAAGAAAGATATTGTCAGACTATATTTACAGTAATTTTAGTCTATATCACATACTTAATCATTCATTATACTTCATTACTGTCAGTTTGGTGGAGACATGAAGATGGGATCCCGCACATTAGTTCTGATCTTGCTTTTAGGTGCTTTCTGTGGTAAGTGGGAAACAATTTTGACCTTGTCCGAATCATTTTTCTTATAATTTGTCTATAATACACTTACAGTAAACTGGTTATGCTTTTTAAAGTATTTTAATCATTTTAGATATGATTTTCATGTTAATTATATATATATATATATATATATATATATAAAATGTAAGATCATTAAAGTATAAAGAATTCAGCACACAACAGCATTTTTTTTTTTGTATCAATTATAACAAAGATTTCATATTTTTGATCTTACTAGTTGCACAGGCACTGAAGTGCAACTACTGCCAGAAGATTGACATAGACCATCCCGACTGTGATAAGATAGAGGAGAAAGAGTGCAGCAGTGGTTTTGATAAGTGTATTACCATCAAAATGCATCCTCCAGCCTGTAAGTTGACCGTATTCTTTTCCTCAGATGTTAAAACTGATACAAACCGGATAGATCTTTATTTAATTTATATTGCATGTGTAAACTGAGATACAGGTGCATCTGTTGATGGAGTGCAATGATTCATAGTGAGTATTATTTAATGTGTGCATTTCTTTTCGTAGACGGTGAGGTGCGCAGATGTGCAAACACTAATGAGTGTGATGCTCAGGTGCCTCCTCAGGTGGAGAAGAAGTGCTGCAACACAGACCTTTGCAACTGATCTGCTCTATCCACCAAATGTATTTCACAGTATGGTCTGTGATAATCTTATGCTACTTAAAATGCACCAACCATGCAGCATACTATCATTGTTATTATTTGATTAAAATTGAATATATAGGTAAATGTAAGTAGAGAGTAATATAAAGAAATAAAATCTGGCCAGCAAAACAAAAAACAATTATTCATTTTTTTTTTTTTTATAAAACATTTGTGTGTGTGTGTGTACTATAAGAACTTTGAAATGTAAAATTAAACTGCTCAGTAAGCATTCAGACAAAAATAACTTCTCACCCAGACCAAACATCAACAACAACAAATGCAGACACCAAAGAAAAGATTTCCTTGACTATTTTTGTTCTTGCTTTGTTTGCAAAGTCAATTCAGTTCCTAACATTCATCTGTAATGCAAATATTAATAATAATTATATATATATATATATATATATATATATATATATATATATATATATATATATATATATATATATATATATATATATATACACACACACACACACACATACATATGTATATAAAATACAGATGCCTTAAAGGTACTTAATAGTGCTTTTGTTCAATGGGAACCTTTTCTTAACCATCACAGAGATAGTGGCCTATTTTGTTTAAAGAACAAGAGCCCAACATAGGGAATGAAGGTTTTGTGTTTTTGTCCAGTGTTGAAGTTTTTGTAGTTTTTGAACTTCACTCACAAAATAGCCTGCAGCGGTACGTGTCATCAAAAATGGTTTCTCACATTTATCCACAGTTTTTTTCCCCCTTAACATGGTTAATACAAGGTCTCAAGTAGTTTTGTCCTGTATTTGTCTAAAATATCTATATTAAACTCACTTCAAGTGTGAAATGTTTACTGCTCACTCCTTCTTTTTAGATGATTTTCCAAACTGAATTTAAACATGTTAATTTAATGGCATACTCTACCACTAGTTAACATTTTTGACACTTTTTTTTTTTATAATACTACTTTAATTACAGATTTAACTATTTCCCACATGTATTATAACAAAATAAAGGCTTCTTTCTTTCACTATCTATGCCTACTCATATTTTTAATTGATCATTAAAAAATAATGAATTATAATTTAAAAAAAGAAAACAATTGCAAATATTTTCTAAAGACAGTGATATATTTGTGTCAACAAAACTATCATAGAAAACAAATTTTAAATCAATGTGTCCAAAATCGTGAATGGTGTTATACATCGAACCTTTTTCAAATCATATTACAATTCACCAAACTGTCAAAAATCCATGAAGTACAATGGACCCTTTCCACAAGACTGAAAAACTAGAAAATGTGAAAAAGGTCAATTTTGCTTTAGGACAAAAGAGAAAGAACAACAAGAGACGATATTGTTTAACTGTACAGCATAAAACCATTATATTATGTAATTACAAAAACTTAATTACGGTCATATTTTCCACCACATTTACTGGCTTGTTGCCTTTAAAAAACACTCGTATAATAACAGCTGTTTAAACTTCAGTAGGAGAAAAATTAATTGATTTAAATGGGATTTTCAGGCTTTTTGCAAGATTCTCTTTGTTTTGTGAACAGAACAGCAGTAACCAAAATGTGAACATTGCTCAAATGTTCAAAGCAGCTGACAAAGTCAGCAACAAGTTCAGAGCCCCTCTTCCTTGTCTATATACATATGGGCTGGCATCGTCTGAAATGCCGACACCGGCACGGTCACCGGAACAGTCAGAGAAATTGAGGTGGGCTCGGATCCCGACGGTGACGCCGGCAGGGGTTGGCTGTGCACTATGTCTGTCTGAGGCATGGAGGATGAGGACTCTGTGTCGCGGTGGGTGCGCACATGCTTGCGTAGGTAGGCAGCGAAAAGAAAAGCCTTTCCGCAAATATTGCAGGAATGTGGCCGATTAGTCGAGTGGATGCGCTGGTGTTTACGAAGCCCTGCTTTATTCAGAAAACCCTTACTGCACTGGTCACAGACGTGAGGACGTGGCTTGGGGTGCAGTTTCTCGTGTGCTTGCAGTTCAGCCAGCTGAGCAAACTCTGCCTGGCAGGTCACACAAACATGTGGGCCGACATGCAAAGCTGAAACCACAGAATCAGACGGGGGAGAGACAGTGTGAAGGCTGGTATGGGCTTGCACTTCCTCCCATGTCCCGAATATCATATCACAGTGAGAGCAGGAGAACTGGGGAAGGGTGGGAGGAAACATCTGAGTCGTTTCAGGAGTGACCTGGACCTGTAACGGTCTCTCGGACAAGTGTGTCCTTTCATGTTTGCGCAAACTGGATGACACAACAAATGACTTGAAGCACTGCTGGCATTTGTAAGGACGCTCCCCTGAATGCACCCTTCTGTGTTTGTTCAGACTTGAGCGCTCCGTGAAGGACTTGCCACATTCCGTGCAAGAAAAAGGCCGCAGCCCGGAGTGAACTAGCATGTGGCGCCGCAGATCCCAAGAAGCGACGAAAGCTTTATCGCAACTTGGGCATTTGTAGGGCCGCTGACCTGAGTGCACACGCTGATGCACCGCAAGGTCTGCCGGCTGCCGAAACCTCTTAGTGCACTTGTCACAAGGGTACGGCTTGAATCCTTGATGCGCTCGTTGATGTCGGCGGAAACTCGAGGGATCGGAGAACATCTTGCCGCACTGTGGACACAAGAAGGGTTTTTCACCCGAGTGGGTACGAAGATGGGACTGGTATGAGGACAGCTGAGTAAAACCTTTGCCACACTCTTCACACTGATACGGCTTGCTCTTAGAGTGGATTCGCAAGTGGCATGCCAAAGAGGACGACCGGGAGAAGGCTTTGCCACAGTCCGAACACAGGAAAGGCTTCTCACCTGTGTGCGAACGCTCATGGTTTTTCAAGTCCTTCAGCTCTGTGTATGTTTTACCGCACTGGCCACACGAATACGGCCGGTGGCCTTGGTGATTACGCCGATGCTTGCGGAACACTGAAGGGTCGGCGAAACTCTTCCCACACTCGGAACAAAAGTAAGGCTTCTCCCCGGTGTGTGATCGTTGGTGTACTTTGAGTTTGGATAGTGTGGGATAACTCTTAGAGCAATGAGGGCAAGAATGAGGCCTTTCACCACTGTGCTGTGTCATGTGGATACGCAGGCAAATGGCCTGCATAAATGCCTTGCCACAGTCAGAACAAACAAAAGGTTTCTCCCCTGTGTGTGAACGGCTGTGGTTGCGTAACTCCGTTGGAGTCTTGTAAGCCTTATTGCAGTGGGGGCACTGGAACGGACGCTGAGCAGAGTGGGAGCGCTGATGCTTGGAAAGCTGCGCGCGGCTGGAGAATGTCTTTGTGCACTTACCACAGGTGTATTGCTGCGGTTTGTCTTTACCATGTACCGACAGCTTGTGGCTCTGTAGAGCTGAAGAGCTGGTAAAGACCTCTTGACAGGTCGAGCATTTAAAAGTGTGCAAAGTTTTTGGCGGTCTCCCTTTGCCTCTTCTTCTTGGAGGTTGTTCTGATGAGTTGTCTGGTTCCTTATTGAGCTCGGTCTCAGAAGGCGGTGGTGTATACTGCTCTGTGGTTGGTGGACTACCTGGATGAGGTGAAGCCATCCTGATGATGCTGGAGAGAACAAGATACACAATGAATACCTTTAATTTGTTTTAATTTATAATTAATTTACTTGGTTATTATTCCACTTACATTTGGCGGATTAATTTGTATATACTTATATTTATCATAATTTACATTCTCTGCTGTTAATAATAATAATAATTACATTTAATATTATTATATATGAATTATTAATCTATAATAATACTGTATAATAATTACTATTATTATTTTTGTTGTTATTATTAGCCTATTATTTCTTTTACTTGACCACTGATCAAAAAAATTGTTTTTTGAATATATTTTTTCCCCTGTCATTTAGTATATTTTGTCTTATGACAATTGTGGCAAATTTAAGTTAACACAGATTTATGTAAGAACAAATTTTGCAGTAACTAGCATATTACATTTGGTGTGCTAAAGTATAGAGCACATAAAAAACTAATATGTAGTATTTTGGCAGAAATCATGGTGAATATTTTGTAAAAGAATGTTAAAGGGGTCATTTGACGTTCCTAAAAAAATAACATTGTGTATTTGGTGTAATGAAATATGTTCATGTGGTTTAAGGTTTCTGAAACTTGTCAATTTTCACAAAGCTCATCATTCTGAAAAGCGAGGTTTGCTCCGATTGGTCAGCTATCCAGTGTGTTGTGAATGTGTGTTGTAAATACAACTTAACCACTGATTTCTAGTTGTGTCCTCTTTTGGATGACCAAACAAAGTATTTTGGTTTCGCAACAAAATACACAGCATCTGTTTCCACAACATGGTGGCGGAAGCAACAATATTACACTGAGAATCAATTACGCCTTCTTTTTTTGCGGGTACATTTGGGTGGTGTTATGCAAATCTTCCCACACAGTGACGTAGTCATATGGATGTGTGTTTAAACTAGGTGTTTTAGGGGAGCATGGGCAAGTCTTAACTTTTAAATATAATATCTCTTTGGGTTTGAGACTTTAGTCTTTGCATCATTAGGGATCTTTTCTATTCACGAACAGCTTTAACTCCAAAGAAAAAGGAAAACTTGAAATCACATCCTATGACCCCTTTAATTCGCTGGGATGGGGCAAGCAGCACAAAATGGCGAGCATTAGGACCTCAGGGACAATAGGGGAAAACGCTCTTCTTCTCAAAAGGAAGTTGGCATCTGAGCTGCTTGTGTACAAAACTGAATTACATTTCGATGTTAAAAGAAATTAAACATAACGACCATGACCAACTCGAAGCAATGCAAATGCAACACAGTGGCAATTCAAGGAGCTAATGAACATGTCTTTAACGCATGCAAGTACTCTTTTATTTTGCACTATCACACAAAATGGCTGGCTTTAGGACCGCATGAACACGCGAAGCAATTTGCAGTCGGAAGCTTACTTGGACGCTTGTCACTTCATCATAATCGATGCATTTTTGTGGCCGTTTTTTAATCTCTTTAGTATGCCTACAAAATGTGGATTACGTTACGTACCTTTTGTGCTCTCAGGAGAGAAGGGTGTATGAATTTCAAATCGTTCAATCCCAGGAGGAGGAGAAGAACGGCGGCTTTAGGACCACGACGAAATTATCAAGTGAACGCCGAGATGTGAGCCTTCATGACTTCCTCACTCACCACCTGGGAATGCCTACAAAACTATAGTTTTTCTGTAATTAAGAAGCTTTCAAACCTCTGCTGTGTTGGTGTTCTTGCTTTGTTTCTACGGACTCCAGTGCACGGTGAGTGGGGTGAATGGGGAGGAGAGACTGAGAGCCTGTGGGAGGAGAGATATCTATCGCTTCAATGTACGTGGATGTGCAGTTGTTCTGGGCATATAGAGTTATATAACGAAATCTGAATAGGCTGAAAATTAATGGTGCGGTTACCTGTCTAATAATGTGTAACTGTGTATTTGCAAAGGGTTTATTTTAAGAGTGGACAAATACTGAGCATTTTTTAATAATACAAGCTGTTATTTACATTAATGACAACATTAAAGAATAATAATAATAATAACAATAAGAGGCTTCGAAAATATAATGTTATGGGCCGAACAAATTCCTAAAAGTTCTAATAGCTAAATAATGTTTCATTGTTTAACTTATATTATAAGAGTAGCAATTGCTGTTTGCATTTGTGGCGATATTACAAAACTAGAACATTGTTTGTCACTAGTGAGCAAACTTTTTGCGAAAAGCTGGGACTAAATTAATTCATTAAATTATTCAAATAATTGTAAAGGGGGCTTGAAATTATATAAGTAATGTTTAAACCAGACTGTATAAAAACAGGTTTAAACTAACGTACGGACTATTTTCACCGATGCACATTTCCTGTTTCCTAGCAACAAGAGCAGGAAGTGAGTCGAGTGGGATGGGGGTAAAAGACAATTGGTAGAAAGGAGGACGAACACGCCCGTCCTGAAACTAAAAAAAAGTGAACGGAGTGTCATCATTACTTACACCAACTTCAAACACGGAGACTGCAACATTCAGTATGTATATTACTAGCGTCATTTTTTTTGTATCAGTAGGTTAGTTTTAGCCGCAGGTTCTAGCCGCCAAATGCTAACTAGCTCGCAACGGGATGGGATGCTACAGTCTTTCCCAAATATATATTTTATTCCTTTCATCTCAAGGACAGTTTGTGTACAGTATTAATTTAGACTACGTCTAGAGGACTATTAAAACTATCAAATCAAGATTGTATCTGTGTAGCTAGCTGTTAGGCTAATTTACCGGGGAAGTGTTTACCGTGTCAGCAGAGCTCCATTGTGTGAGGCAGTCTGTCATCTAACTGCTGGAGCCCGTGAGGTGATCCTTCATGTTGTCCACTCATCTGTAGAAATTCTATCTAAAATCCATTATAGTTCAGAGATGCTTTCAGATCCAGACAGATATGCTGTATCAGCATTATTTTATAGAATGGATATAAAATAAAAAAAAGAATAAAATATGTGAGACTGAAGGTTTCATGATTGATGGTAAATAGGTATGAATAGATATAAAAATCAATGTATGGACTTTGTTTTTATATAGCAAGTTGGTTTAATCATTGCTTGTATAAAAACGGGTGTTTTTGTACTATTAATGAAAACTTTTGTTATGTGAACATTAAAAAAGTGTGTATAAAAGGGGCAACTCATCCAGAAAAGAAAAGTCATTATTTATCCTATTAAATCCATCTTATTTTGTCCCAAGTTCTGGTCCCATTTTAATTTTAATTGATTAAAATGGTAACAATAATAGATAATCTGTTTTAACCTTGTCTCAAACTCCTATTTACTCACCCTCAGCCCTGTTTGAGTTTCTTCTGTTCTTCAAACAGCATTAAAGGAGATGTCAGGCACAATGTCTGCTTCAGTCAGCATTTACTTTTATGGCATTTTTAGTCCATACAATAAAAGTGAATGTTGAATGAGATTCAATATGTAAAGAATATCAGAACATGAGGTTAAATGATAGAACCATCAGAATCCTCAGTTCTAGAATAATTTTCTCAACAAACGAGAACAGTGTTTTATTTACAGTAATGTTAGAATACTTCCTTTTATTGATTTCTTCATTGGTTATGTAAACTCAGAGCTTTTTCTGTCTAGACTTAGTCACATTAGAAAGTAATGTTAATGTTAGCTTTTTATCATTTTCTTATGCATCTGCCCAGTGCAAACGTAATGCTAAATAATGTATGGGTTTTCCTGTTACAGATTTCATCCAGTGTCTGCGCTTGCATCATCTTCCCAATGACGTTTTTCCAATGGAATGGAACAGATTGTATTGTCAGCTAATTTTTTGAATGTTGCTTTTACAGTCAGACCTCTCAGAACGGGCCAATTTGATAATAGCGAGGACAGGTGTATCCCTAACACTCCTTCAAACTGGCTCTTGTTGACATTTCTTATTATTATACTATACCACTATAGCTATGCAAGAGCCAGGCCGGACCAAAGGCTTTTTGTGTAGACATTGTGGTGTAGTATGTGCAAGCATGCCCAGTCTTTTGGAGCATACAGAAACTTTTCATCAGTCAGAAGAGGAACGGAAGTTCAAATGTGTTGAATGTGGACGAGGCTATAGGCATGCTGGCAGCTTGGCTAACCACAGAAAAACACACGAGGTTGGCTCCTTTCAGTGTCATATATGCTCCAGGAAGCTCTCTAATGCATTGGCTCTCAAAAGTCACCTGCGCATCCACACATCTAGAAAGAAATATTCTTGCACAGAATGTGGAAAGACTTTTCGCCTTGCAACTCAGCTGGTCACCCATCAAAAGGCTCATCGCAATAAAGAGTCTCAACTCAGGACAAAGGATTCTGCAAATAGTCTTATTGAAAGTAATTATAAAGATGTTGAGATGCTGCAAATAGATGAGATGGATTTTGACATTATACCAGATTTGCAGCCAGACATGAAGCTAAATATTGCTCCAGTGAGCAGCCTTAGTAATGGTGCAGTGTCAGAACACATTTCAAATTCCACCACCGAAAGTGACATGGCAGCTGAAGATGATGCTGGAGACAGACCGTTTAAATGTGACTTGTGTGACAAGACATACAGACATCATGGCAGCCTCATAAATCATAAGAAAACTCATCAAATGGGAGTATTTCAGTGTCCAGTCTGTTTTAAACAGTTCAATAATCTTTCTGCACTTAATAGTCACCAGCGAATCCACAGTAAAACCCACGGTCGTCTCAGTGTGCAGACCTTTAAAGCTGCCCTCACAGACTGCAAGCAAGAACTTGCCCCTCGTGTTATGCCACAGAATGGTGATACTAAAATACATTTTTGTCATCTTTGTCAGGTTGCTTTTGCTAATGATGATGAGTTTCAGAATCATATTCTGTTGCATAACTCCTCCTCTGTGTCATTTGAGCTCCCTACCAACTTGTCAGAGGAGCACAGTTTCGCTTACAATGATAGTGTTACTCATTCTCCAGAGTCTAATCCTTATCCCCCCTCTAGTGACACTCCACCATTGCCTCCGTTACTCGATAAAGCTATTGATTATGACCAATCAGATGGGCCATTGGAAAATGGTCATATTTATCTACCCAACTCTTTAGATGAAAATCCATTGACTCTGCATGCTCAGGGACAGCCAGTGGCTCTACCATCAGAAAACCTCAACCCTGATCATTCAGCACAGGGTACTGATAACATCAAAGTAGAAGATGCTGACAGTTCTGATCGCCGATTCAAGTGCAACATCTGTGGCAAAAGCTACAGGCATGCAGGCAGTCTTATAAATCACAAAAGATCGCATCAAACCGGGATCTTTCAGTGTTCCATCTGCCACAAGAACTACCCACATTTGGCAGCTCTACGGAGCCACCTTCGGATCCATAAGGGGAGACCCACATCTTTGCCTGCTAGTTCTGAGGGTGACTGGCTTTCCTCAGAACCCTTGACACATGAGAACCAACAGAACTGTTTTCCATCAAATGAGGAAGATGTAGGTGGAATATTAGGCCTTTCTCAGGACCTGGTAGATTCTGTGCAGCATGAATCTGATGAGGAGCATGTGAATGAGCTGAATGCTACTGAATTTCATGAGCAGTTTGACAATTCCTTCTCAGATGAGCACCTACCTCAGGATGAACACCTCATGGAGAGGCACATGTGTGCTGACTGTGGTAAGACATTTACTGATATTGCAGGAATCAAGTCACACATGTGTCCCCTCCTGAACCAGCAGTATCAGACCATGATGAATGACTCACCCGGTCACATGGACTTTCACAACACAAAGCATCAACATTTCTTAGGAGAGTCAGGTGAAGATGTTGGTTTTGAAGGACATGACAGCAGTGCAGCGGAGGCCTATTTTAGACAGCAGACCTTTCATGACAACATTCATGGGCTGATGAGTGAGAGTGAAGCTAAAGCTGAATGTGAAGATGATGAAGAAGAGGACGATGGAGAGATGTATCAGTGCTCAGTGTGTGGGAATCACTATACTAGCATGCGTGCACTGCGAAGCCATCTCAGAGGTCATACTCAAACTCATGCGGCACCTTCAGCATGTGGCCCATCATCCTTGTCTTCTCTAGAGGTCAAGAAAGATGAAATTAGTGAAAATCAGCAGGGTGACTGCAGTCTGATTATCTGCAGCACTTGTGGAGAGAGCTTTACAAAGAAACCGGACCTACAAGCACACCAGCTCCTGCATAGCAATATGGAAGGTAATCCACAAGAACAATTTGTATCCAACCACCAGAATGAGGTCAAACCAAAAGTGGAAATCGAAAGTATTATTTGTGGGAAATGTGGCATAAGCTGCAGCGATATTTATTACCTCAGTAACCACAACTGCACAGGACAACGAGATGGACAAGTGGGGGAGAAGTGTGGGGAGAAACCGCTTCTTAGAAGAAGATTTCAACAAGAACTTTTGCAGGAGAGTTCACATGATGGAGAGCGTCAGTACAAGTGTGACCAATGTGGTCGTTCGTACAGACATGCTGGATCATTACTCAATCATAAGAAGTCTCACAAAACTGGAGTGTTTCGCTGCTTTGTTTGCCAAAAGCGTTTTTATAATTTGCTGGCTCTCAAGAATCACCAGAGGACACACTTTGATGTTAAAAAGTAAGTGTTTAAAATATATATTCAAATTAAACCTCAAAATTTGATTGCTTTGAAAACAAAAGTGATTGTATAAGATCATAATTAATCTATAAGTTATTTTTCTTTCTCTACCAGGCATAGATGCACAGAATGTGGGAAAGCATTCAAAATCTATAAACAACTGTTGAACCACCAGAGGGTACATCAGGAAAACAAGGCTAAGATTGAAGAGCTCAACAAACAAATCCAGACGCTCATGCAGATGAGTGGGAATGCATCAGGAAGTGGAATGCAGGCACTTAATTCCAGCAGAAAGAGAATGAGCAGACGCCATAAGCTAAGGCAGACCTCTAACAGTGATCAGTCTAGCCAAGAAAAAGAGTGCCAGATGGGAGATCCCAGGGACCCTCGCCCTTTTGTCTGTGATCAGTGTGGGCGAAGTTATCGGCATGCAGGAAGCTTAGTCAACCACAAAAACTCGCACAAGACCGGTGAATATTATTGTGCTTTGTGCAACAACACTTATTCCAACCAGCTAGCAATGAAGAACCATTTACGAATACACTTTTCTGTCAAAAGACACCGCTGCCAAGACTGTGGAAAGGCCTTCAGGGGAAACAAACAGTTACTCAACCACACTTGTTCAGCCAATAAAAGAAATGCAGCAGCAAGAAGAAAGGTCAAGGGCCAGAAACAAGAAAAGAATTTGACTTGCAAGCAGTGCCATCTTGTATTTCCAGATACTGAACTACTTGAAGGACACACCTGTAGCAAAGAGACTGCCCCTGATTCTGTCCCCCCAAGAGATGTAGATGGTGACGATGATGCAGACCTAGAAAAAGAGGAACGACCATTCAAGTGCAACATTTGTAGTCGCAGTTACCGTCATGCTGGGAGCTTATTGAACCATAAGAACACTCACAAAACCGGCCGTTTCACCTGCTCCTTCTGTGCCAAGCCCTTTTCCAATCCCATGGCTTTACGAAACCACACACGCATTCACACGCAGAAAAAAAAGTATGTCTGTCCTACTTGTGGTAAAGCTTTCCGTCTCTCCAGCATCCTGTACAATCATCAAAAAATCCATGCACGGGATGTAACTCATTACAGCTGCCAAACATGTGGCAAAAGCTTCCAGGGAAAGTCTGGGCTAAAGAGACATCGCTGTTACCTAAATGGCAATCCAAACTCTACTGTAAATCAAGATGGCGTGGACAAATGCTACACGTGAGTCATCTCTTTTCATAAATTGTTTTTTGAACACCTTTCCTTCATCTGATGCCAATCTTTTACTTTGTTACAGGTGTGATCAGTGCGGACGCTCCTATAGACATGCCGGTTCCCTTCTCAACCACAAGAAGTCTCATTCTGCTGACCTCCTTCACTGCACTCTCTGCCTCAAAACATTCATGGACCCTCTGGATTTAGAAAGCCATTCTCAAATGGCTCGCCACTGCTGCCCAGATTGCGGAAAAACCTTCTGTGAGTTTGCACACCTGCAGAGCCACATGGAGGTCCATAGTAAGGGACTCCCCTATTATTGCAACATGTGTCAACAGAACTTCCCAAACCTGGCTAGTTTTCAGCAGCACCAGGAGCTACATGGCAGTTTGCAGGGGCAGTCACACCATGAGCAAGGTATGCAGATGCAGCAGGATTCAGGCTGGGACTCGGCACTAGACCAACAGATAGGAATTCAGAGCCTTCCTAAGATCGATTCAGCCTTCAGCCAAGCGTACGGATTCCCTGAGCCTCAAGACCAACAGGAAAGTAGCAAGGGACATAGTAGGGAAGAGAAAAGTCATGTGTGTGAGCACTGTGGGCGCACTTACCGCCACGCTGGTTCGCTGCTCAACCACAAGAACAGCCACAAGACTGGTTCCTTCTTCTGCTCGGTCTGCCAAAAGGAGTTCACCAATCTCATGGCACTGAAGAATCACCGGCGCATTCACACAGAACCCAAACGCTATCAGTGCCTGGAGTGTGGCAAGGCCTTCCGGGTCTCCACCCAGCTTATCTGCCACAGGCGCATCCACACCAAAGAGAAGCCCTTCTCCTGCCTCCTTTGTGACAAGCGTTTCTCTAGCAAGTCCAACCTTCGGCACCATCAGAAGATGCATCAGAGTACCCAACAGACTTACGAGTCCTCCTTCAACATGGATGATGATGCGTTCGTGGGACTGGGTGTGGACCCTTTCCTCTAAGGCCATGCTCCAGTCTTGCCGCTCCAAGGGAAGATTTCAAAACAATATTATATTGCAAGACTCTTTCTCCGCCTAAGGCCCAAGGCCAATAATCGTACAACATCAGGTTTTCTGCTGTACTTGTCTAGATTGTATCACACACAGATGCTAATCTCGGCATGACTTGCCTCCTTTACTGTTGTGTTTTTAAATATTGTTCTTTAATGGACACTTAAGACTGGCATTGATAAGATACTACCTCTGGCACGGACAGTAATACTCTATAGACATTTTAGAATAAGCGACAGTGCCTGTCAGAGATCATTTTAGATTTTTTATTTTATTTTAAATTGTTTTGTGTCCCCAAACAGTGCACAAATTGTTTGGTATTATGATAGGTCTCAGACTGAGTATTTCTGTCCAGATTCTTACCTAGTGCTGCCTTCAAGAGCCTGACCAACTATTTGGCATAATCGGAGGGGGAACAAAACAAGCTGTTATGATTGTTAAAGGTATTATGGGGATAAAAGGATAGATGCTATCCTTCTAATTATGTTTGTATTAAGTGCTTCCATATTTTCAGGATATCATACTGCTCATGGTAGATGTGCTGTAAGCATTGTCTCATTAAGACCAACATACTCTTTGATGTCCCTGCAGTTTCATAATGGATGACACTGGTAAGGCTGTTAAACAGCAACCTTCACTTTAGGCCTGTCTTGTAGAAAATCATAAATATATTTATTTATTTAAATAGAACTATTTATACCTTATAGTAATATTTTAAATGTAAGCATATTTCTTGTCTTTAATACTATTACATGTGGTACACATTATGCATGGTATTAAATGTGTGATAAATTCTAGATTGGTCGTTTACGTAATTATTGTAGGTAATGAATGTAAACACTTAAGAAATACCTCTTTAAAAGCATCCACAACAGCATTTTTGAAAAGACAACAGAAACGTTTCACTTTTGTCTTAGTGCATACTTTTCTAGTAAATGTTTTATGAAGTGGAAGTATATTCAAGATTTTGGAGCACAAAAAAATTAGACACCCCAACCCCCTCAAAAAAAACCCATAAAAATCCATGATTGGTCAGGCTCTATTAGGCCAGGAATTCACAGACTAAACTCTTCAATGTTTTTTTTTTTAAATGCTCAGGTCTCACTTCTTACTAGATGCAATGTAAGGAAATACATTTAGCTTGATGCTTCGAGCATCAAGGCTTCTGTGTCTGTCTTTGATGCCAGACTAAATTTCAATGTGCCATTTCATATCACCATGTACTTGGATTAAATTATTTGTAAAATGGTATCCTATTAAGGCCTATAGATCGGTGCTTACTGATTATCTAAGAGTAGAAATTGCAAACCTATATGTATTAATGGCTTCAGTGCATTTGACAAAACTTAAACTGACAACTGAGACTCCCTATAATCAGTTGTGTGTATCTTTAATATTAAATATTTATTTTTGTTCACATGATCAATGTTTCTCTTTCTCAAGTAGTGACCTTAATTAGCAGATGATCTTTAATCGTAGGTGTTGATACCCTCACTTTCTTGAACTGAATAAAGACGATATAATAGTGTGTTTTTGCTTTTATTTTTAGCCGCCTTGTATTTTATCTAGCTTTTACACTTTAATTCCTTGCAGTACATTACATGATTATTTTAAAATATGCAAATGAGTAGATGGGTTTATCATTCTGCTGTCCTATTGTTTCTTCAAGTGTGAAGACTACAATTTAGATGCTTTAAGAACACATTTAGGAAAGAAAACGTGAACAGACAAATACAGTACATTGGTTGTCTCTTTAATGCATTAAAATGCATGGTTTCCTCTGCAGTCTGTGGAGTAATTGTGAATGAGTAAAGGCACACAACCATCTTTACTCGAGACTGTGACAGTGCTGTGCTGTGCATGCTTCACAGGTTTATGTTTATCAAGATTCTGGACCAGCTTCTTGATCTTTCTAGATTTCTGACAAACATGGCAGTGGTGAGGTACATAAAGTATTATTGGGAATTGCTGCATAAAAAGTGCTTAGTTTTTTAGAAAAAAAAAAAAAAAATAGGCAATTTCTTTAAGCAAAATATAGTTTCTGGGTTGAAATGGGTCTCAGACCTTTTTCTCACAGGTTCTGTGAGGTACTCTTGCTAAACATGGTTGAAGTCTTTCAAACAAGTTTATTTCATTACTCCTCAGCATCTGCTGCATATAAATATATACATTTCCTAATGCCCATAGCTAGTTAAACAAATCTTAAACATATTTTACTAAGCTGAAAAGATAAAACACGAGAGATTAAATGTATCATGATACATGTATGTAAATATCACACTAATCTATCTAATCTCTTATGCGCATAAAGGTAGGAAAACTAAGATTGAATCTGACACCTGCGGCTCTTTTAAAGAATCTATTAATGTCAGATGGCGACTCTTCAGGTCATCGACTGCTGTGTCTTCGCTGGTCTTCAGTGCCTCCACATCTCCATCAATGCCATAGACAGGTTGCTGAGCCAGTCAGTGCAGAATACTTTTGTACAAAGGGCTACATCTATACAGTGCGTAGTATTCCAACACTATAAAAATAGATAATTAAACTGTACAAAGATAACAAATACATTCAAATGGCTATGTGCCATACTAAGTCTGTTTAGAAGGCATATGTGTAAAAAAGGATAATCTCTAAGTCTGCTATGTTAAACTAGCTCCGGTTATTTGTGTTTATCATGTTCGCAAATCTAACAAGGAATATTCAGGTGGAAATGCATCTACGGTGCACTTTTAAGTGCAACATGAATGGCCACAAATTTGTGCAAAAACCGTGTAACTGTAGCATTTTAGGGGTTCCAGAAAAAAGGAATATAAAATATGCTATCTTGCTGTCTGTAGGATGCAACTTAGCACCTAAGGCTTGCAAACCTATTCTGCACAGTGGGTGACAAGGAATGTCTCAGTGCAGCTTTATGTGCATAACCATTTGCTATGCATGACATAGCCTACTAATGAAATAAATTAGACAAATCCGATGCTACTCATAGAACACTCTGTGGTTGAGGTACCAGCCAGTGTTTCACGATCCGGAGCATTAATTCACTGGAGTAACAGTCCGTTTTCATATGCTGTCAGCTTGAGTTCCATGAGCTGCAAACATTTAAAAGATTGCATTTGAACAAAACTAGATTCCTAAATGCATTTCGAAGCATCCTAAGAAGTGTTGCATTTTTCCAACCCTTACCTTATGAAGAACCTATACTGGATAAAGGGGTCCTGTTGTCTCTTCAATTGGTTCTGAGTTGTGGAAAGAAAAAGTTGAGTTAGTTTTGAGTCCTGCTCTGAAATAAGAGTTTTGTTAAAAAAAGACGCTGTAATGTTAACATCTCACCACGTAAGGTCCTCCTGGACCTGCACTGATGTACTAGAACGCCTATGAGCAAGGCTCCACAAACAATTACAGCTGCCAGGACAGATAAACTGGTAATTGCTGCCACCCTCCACGAATCCGAAGCCTCTGAGGGCGGGCCTTAAAAACACAGGACAATGTTACTGGAAGATCTCCAGCTCTTCACATAATACAGAAAGAATCTGACCACTCCTTTTCTGTACGTAATCTTTGACCTATTGCAAAAGCATCTACTTGCAATGCATTCTCATGAGTGTGTAACCTTAGCAATGGTGATGGGAATATCAGACCATTTTAATGACTTGAATCTTTCAGTCTTGTTCAACAAAATTAACCATTTTTTAAATTCAAGTTATCTTGTTAAAATTTAATTTCCCATTGTCATTCGCAGTCTTTGAAAATAGTAGAAAATAGGAAAAATAAGCTTACTTATAAGCACTAATAGCCTATGTAGGCTGACATTAATTTTAAAGTAGGCAATGCCTCATATGTAAGGATAAGGTATCTACTATTAAGGTGCAAATAAGGTACAAACATGTAGGCCTACCTTTAGTTTTTGTATATTAGGGTTACCGCCTTAGTAACAGGTCTTTGTATTTTTTTTAATGAGTGTTCGTTAACTCTCACTTTTATTCATACCAACTGTTTGACTGAATATACTCACATGTGTCACATGATGGGGTTTTCGGGTACTGTTTGCATATATAACAAGGTACACATTGTGCGACATCTTTGTTCCAGAATTCGGAATTCGAACAAAGGGCTGGACCTGCCAAAATTGAACAAAGAAGCACACACACAAAAAGGTGTCAAATAGCGGTAGCAAATTACAGCCAAAAAGCTGACAAAAACAACTTCCCCGCACGCGTTTCCTGGTAACTTGGGGTGGGTTCGAGATTTTGCACGTTGCTAAATTACTACTGAATAAGAAGATCCAAGAGCTTTCTTCGCCCTGCCTCTTTTTTCATATGAAATGAGATGGGAAATTCCGTTGAAGTGATGCGGTGGTGCTCTCGCGGGGAAACGGTAGGCTATTACTCATGCTCTGTGTGCGTAAGCAAGTCTGAGCTCGATCACGGCCAGACTATGATGCGGACCCTGAGTGCATGCAAAGTGTCCTACTGCGAGAACCGAGGACATGGAAAAGCGACTTCAAGAGAACTAATGGAGTCATCCGTGAAAGCTCAAGCTGCGGGGCTTCCGCACATGCTCGCACTCAGGGGAGATATAAGCTACGTTAAAGGAAATAGCGGTAAGGCAGGTACCACAGACAGTCTTTCGCATAAACAGCTGCGGTCTACATATGATTAACATCTGCAAACTAATCAGCTGCAGTACTCTGTCACGTGACTTCTAGAACACCGGCAGATTCCAGACTTCCTCTTGATTTCTCATCCTTGTGAAGTGCGGCGCTACATGTATGCCTATCAAATGACAATTACTAGTCGGAGCAGCTTAATTAAAATAAATAAAAGTGCAAATTGAATTTCAAATCTATTCTCGACTAGTTGTGTGACGAACAACGTATGGCCCTACTGCTCACGTTGATTTGTAATCTGATATTGGTCAGGCATTATAGCCTAGGCTACTGTATTAAAGAGAAACGTAAAGATCTGCATGTTTATGTCATATACATTAAAGCACATTTAAAAACAGATAACTTCAGGAAGTAGGCTATATTGAATCAGACCTCAGTACATTTTTAAATCATGTGGTGAATGTGGGCAGCTCATCCAAAGGTTAATTCATACATGCTACTGAAATCACAGTCCTCACTGCGCCCTTGAGCAATAATAGTAAAATATCAAAGCCTTGTATGTTTTATCCTGCACACCCTAGCAAGATAAATTATCAGTAAACATCAGCTTGAATTTCAGCCCCCCAGTGTCAGTAGTTCTCAAGCTTTGTAATCCAAGGACCCCTTTTGTCAAAGTTTATATTTGAAGGCCCTCCTTACACAGCCTGGGGTTCCTTTTCTACTTCTACTGAAATGACGAGGTGCCAGGTTTTACGTGCTTTTAAAATGAACATTAATTAGGGTTTCAATAAAATCATGAATTGACAAGGGTTTTATTGATGCGTGAAAAGTTCTTTGTTACGAAAATATTTTTTTAAAGAAAAGAAATATAATCAAATAATTAAAATTTTAATTATTATTAATTATTCTAATGAAAAACGGCACGGTTTTGTTTCCATATGTTGTATGCTGCACACACAAAAATTATACATAGGCTAATATTTTGCAGCCACCTTGGAAGTGTTTGTAAGGCCCCCTAGTGGGCCTGAGGCCCCTAGAGAACTACTACAGTAGGTTATATTGATGATCTAAGCATTTTTGATGTAAATGATTAAATGCATAAGACTTTAAATCTAACTTCCTCGTTATAATGAAACTTTGTGACATGACATGAATCAGTTTTCTTTCTGTATTAAATCACTGCTTAATTAAAGCCAGTGAATACAGGGCATATGGGCACTGTCCAAGACATTGCCTACGACTTTTCCATAACAGACAATGCACTTTTTTCATCCCTGTTAACTGTTCCAACAGTAACGTATGCCAAAGTAACACTACAAAGACACTACATGCTTCATGTTCCTCGTAGAAAGATGAAGCCTCTTGTTCACAGCTGGGCACAATACAACCCATGGAGCGGGCGGGAGTGAAATAAGAGCATTGGAATGCGGAACCGGTGGGAACAGTAACTAGTAAAGGAAGCGATTACGAATGAATCAGTTTAACTCCACTGACTCCACGTCTCTCCATGTTCACAGCAAGAGGACAAATGAGACATAAAGGTTGGGACTTTTCTCACCAGCAGAAAAATACATAACAAACATCACACATACGCTCTGTTATAACATGGGGATATTAAACAAGTAAATGGGAATATTCTTACTTTTATCCGCGTTTATTCCATTAATGAGCGAGGCGATCAATAGAGTAATCCAATAGAGGCAACGCAACATAGCACCGGTATCCATTGAGCTTTATATATATATTGAAATCCCACAGCGATTTCAAAAGATTAAAAGCCACAAATAGGTTTCAAGCATAGCAAAATCGGCGCTTGTGAATGATCCACCCCACACTTTCAGCCTTGTTTTAATAGCGCCCACACCCACGCTTTGGGTTCAACTCCTCTATGAGTCATTTCCTATGTAACGTTACTGTTCTGAGATTCTGTGGCCGTATCTCAAAAGCTTGTGGGCTGTCTGTGTAGACAGCGTTTAGGGCGTCCGCAAGACTTAAAATTGAGTTGAGAACAAACGTCAAGATTTTCCCAGCAAACAAAATACATTCTAACGTTTTACTAACGTCCCATTTAAGCCATGAAACATTATTTCTGAATGTTCTCCTAAGTTCCGTTTTTAAAGTTTCACATTGCATCTTATAATGGTTTTTATTACTGTTCCCATGCAATGCGAATATTAAGTTCAAATTGCGAACATATCCTGAACTAAGACACTCTTCGACCAGTTCATTTTTTTTTTTTTTTTTTTTTGTAAATCAAACACAGCCCGACTGGTACTCTGATATTTCAGTGAGCCGCTTCTTTTTAGTGAGTCATGCGTCCCGTTGCTGAACTAAAGACACATTGCCTATTCATTATAGTGAGTCAAAAACAAAAAGTGACTGATCCGTCTTTTTCATGCAAATGAAACGGTTCTCTTCGTGAATGCAAAACATTTATGAATGTCAGACTGCTGATGGCATCTACTAAGAATTTAGAAATATTTCTAATACTAAAAATATTCTTCCTCAAAAGTAATAAAAGTACTGTTATTGTTGTTACCGTTAAAGATCCGAACTCGTAAAGAGGAAGCGGAATTGTTATTTCTTTATGATGCCCAAAACGATGTCTAAGCAGGCAACTCGCTAGGCTTTGAAACACGGCCCTAGAATCTCTGTATTCACAGCACGAGTGGGAAACCTTGAATGATGGTAAACGCACAAAGCGCCTGTTCACTGACAAGAATTTCGGTTTTACTTTCAAGCACTACATTTACGTGAAAAAGCAAAATTCTCTAGTAATAGGGAATATCCGCTATTATAATATTGATGGTCTTGTCGACGTAAGGAGTTGATGTCAGACCAATCAAGAAAACTCCTTAAATGAATAAACGTTTAAACCAAGTCAATTTGCAAAAAGAAGTACTTTTTGTAAGAGCATGAACTAGAGACCTCAGTCTCCGCACAGAGTATGTTTGAGCAAAATAGGCACATTAAAGTCACCCCACCCAACTACGTAATTCACTGTCTCTGGTCCAAGGGAGCAAACAACAGTTCAGTGTTTGGCAGACACACAACACAGACTGGGAGGAAAAGCAGTGCAACAGTTATTAATACGATCAGAACTGCAAAACCATGGGTGCGGGGAATGACATTAGGTCAATTGCGCAATATAATGAAAAACATTTGCATATATTTTCCGGGCAAGAATTTGCAAGTAAAAAAAAAAACTGGCAGACAACATATATACTGCAATATTACATGTGTAAAGTCCAGTTTCAATTTATCCTTTTGCACCAAGTACAACAATAACATTACAATTAAAATTAAAAGCCAGATTCATCTAGCCAATCAATCTTCAATGCAAAATACATTGCATACATTTTGTCTAGGTTAACATCAAAGCAGAGAGCTAAGTTCACAGATAATTGTATCCAGTTTTTATTTTTTTGTGAAACTGTGCAACAGTTATTGACATACATTGATGATAGATCTGGTATGGGCACTGTATGGTTTGGTATATGGTACCTACTGAGAAATTGTAAAAACTGACTGACTGACTAACTAAATTACTAGATAGTGTTACTTTATGACTCAGATAAGGCCATAATTGTCAAAACAAAACAGTTTCTTTTTAACTTTGAATGTCACTCATTCTGTGGAGTTATGACATTTATGATATATTGAAATCTGAGCAGATACAGATAGATTCCCTCTTTTTTCATGGTCATTCAACAAAATGCATGTAAAAAATTAAATAATAAATCGCAGTACTTTAAAGAACAGACAAAATTTAAGAGACAAAACTCAATGGATTCTTCTGCAATGAAGAAGCACTGCTTGCGTGCTGCAGACCATGAATACTTCACAACTCTTTCCATTCTGTCACTGTCTGTTTGGTCACAAGCACCACCTATAACAGATGGGAGTGAAAGTGGCTCCTCAGAACATTTTAAAATACCATATTATGGTAATATTGTGCTTCAAGACCACTTTCATCCATTCTTTCTCATCCACTTTTTTCAGTCCATCAAAAAGTGCACACTAAATTAGGTGATGTAGATGCGGTGGAAGTCGTTTGCTCCGAATGCAGCATTGCATTTGGGGCACTTCCTCTGGCGAGTGTCGTAGCGCGTCTTCAAGCATTCATAGCAGAAGACGTGGAAACACTTAGTGAGGACAGTCTCCTTATCTCGGGTATTACAACAGGGACAACGTAATTTAGCCTAGAAAAGAGACAACAAATAAGGTCAGCCACAAATGATACAGTATTAAGCTAATCTACAAGGCATTAAATGTGTGAAATTCATTTCATAGACACATTAACTGTGCCTATAAAAAATGTTTTTTTAAAAGGATGAGTTGGACCAAATAGTACAGGAAAAGCAGACAGCTAGCGGCCAGCACACAGGGGAAAAAAAACCCCATCCCAGTTGGATTCCTCAAGATGTTGGCTGGAAGAATAGCCACAGTGTGTAATCTACGCAAAGAGTGGCTACTTTGAAGAAGCTAAAATTATATGACAGTTTAACCTAGTTTGGTCACAAAATGTTTCCCACACTTCCATTTGTGTTTTCATAACTTTGATGACTTCATTATTGTAAAATTGTAAAAAAAAAAAAAATAATAATAATAACGTTCTTCGCACTTAAAAATATAGAAAAAAAAACATATTGTGAAATATTATTACAATTTAAAAAAATGTTTTCTATTTGAATACATTTAAAAATGTTACTTGCTGCTCAATATTTTTGGGGAACCTGAGACACCTTTTTATTCAAGACTATTAGATGAATATAATGTTCAAACAAACATCATTTACTTGAAATGGAAATCTTGTTAAACATTACTGTTTTACGGTCACTGTCGATCAATTAAATTCATTTGCTGAATAAAAGTACTCATGTCCCCAATCTAAAAAATAAAAATAAAACCTGAAATTTTGTCTGACCTTATACTGATTAATTTCTTCTTGCAGAATCTCATCAGCATCTGTGTACACCTCAACTTTCTTCTGTTTCTCCAGCTTACGCCGCAGTCTGGACAAGTCCTCCTGAAAAGAACAGCACAGTAGAAGAGTTTTCACACACATGGTTCTCACTTGTTTCTATCCCAAACTTTTCTACAACGCATGTGCCCATGCACCTGTGCTTTCTTGAGGTTGACGCTCTCCCTCTCACGGGCAGTGCGGTTGTCTAATACTGAGGCTTGGATTTCCCTCAGTTTGGTCTGAGTGTGTTCCAGCTGTACTTTAAGGTCCTCGGCCAACTGGGCCGCCTCCACTGCCTGAGCCATTGTGCAAAAAGACAAGCATTAAAGTCATGGTTGTCATAGACATGAGAACAGAGGTGGGCGTCTGTGATCCGGTTTTACCTTGCGCTTGTTGAGCTCCAGGGCTTGAGTACGCAGTGCCAGCTCCTTCTCCAGTGTGGCCAGTGTGTTCTGCAGGACACCCTCCTTTTCTTCTAGTTTCTGCACTACCAGCAGCTGAGCATCCACCTGGGAGAGAGTTAAAGAGCGGATGACAACTACATCAGTATTTTTGGGAGATAACTTTGTGTGCAAACACTGCCTGCAAAGTCAGCCTAAGCTTTCAGGTGTAGCCCGAGTCATCGCACTGCCATAGAGCCCACTGACTAGCAGATTATAAAAATGTTTGTTTTGCACATTCATAAATTCACATGTGGGTGCATCGTGATTTTTTGACAAATTTCTGTTTTTTTGTTTTTTTGCGAACCTGGGTTTTGAAAGTAAGCACTTGGTCTGCCAATTCCTCTTTCTCCTCCCGCAGAAGCTTGTAAATCTGGTTGGATTTGATTCTTTCACTCATAAGTTTGAAGTTGGCATCGTCTTTCTCTCTGAGCTGCTGCATGAGTCTGCTGTTCTGCTCCTGCATGTCTTCAAATGCCTGTCCTGTCACATCCATCTCACTCAGCAGGGCCTCTTCCTCCTGAAAGGTCAACACGGGAATCAGTTCATCTGCTTTTAACTATCAGTAATCTTCTACAGAGGCTATAATCTAGATTTATTCTAACACAAATGTTGACAATTGTTTTGTTCAACTAAACACCTGTTTAGTAGCAGCCAATTTTTTCTGCAAGTGTTCGATGGTCTCCTCGGCCACACGGATCTTACGGAGAGCATCTTCATCTGCCAGTTTTTTGCTTTCCTTTCTTTCCCTCTCCTCCAGTTCCCGAACTCGCTGCCTCAACTCTTCCACCTGCCAATCAATGTCGATGTTAGCATTAAGACAAGGAGCACCCCAAGTGAATTGCATGTTAATGGTTTCGCCACACAGAGACACAGCAAATCTTAGTGGGTTCACATACTTCTGCTTTGGACTTCTTTTCTGCGGCCATAAGTTGCACTTTATCTCGCTGCTCCTTTGGGGCTGATTTGTACATGTCTAGCAGTAGTTTCATTTCCTTCTGAGATTCCTGAGCTTTTCTGTAGACACGGTGCAAATGATGTGTAGGAGAGGTGACTCAGATGTGAAGTTCATTAAACGCTATACGATATGAGGTGATATTACAGTTGCCCAAAATAGAGAACATTAAAATACAACACAGAAAGTGCTTTCCATCTTCAGGTTTATACTTAGTGTTTGTGTGTGTGTGTGTGTGTGTATACAGTGAAAATATCATCACCTTTTAAAATAATCACATTTTGTCGCTTTGCAGCCTGAAATGAAGACTGTATACACACACACACACACACACACACATTAATTAAATGTCACTTGCTTTGATCTAGGCTGAAAGATGAGACATACTTGAGCTCTCCTCGAAGCATCTTCAGTGTGTCAGAGTCCTTCCTTTTCAGCTCCTCACTCCGCTGTCTCTCCCGCTCTCTCTCTCGCTCCCTCTCTCTCTCTGCCTCCCTCTCTCTCTCCCGTGCCCGTTGCCTTTCCAGCTCTCTCCTCCTCTCTTCCTCTTCCTCCTGGTCATCATCCTCCTCTTTCTTAACTTCCAGTCCTCCGTCACCCACGCTTTCTTCCAACATCAGTGCACCTGCATCTCCACTCTGACACTTCAACTAAATAACAACATGAGTCACTTTACACAGAGAACAATTCAGTTAAACTGTAATTATTCTGAAAACACTAAAAGCCCATATGCAATAACAAATGTGTAGTTAATGGAAGATTAGATAGTAAAAGTTTTGGAGTTATTTATTTTCTTTACAACAATTTAAAAATGATGCTTTTGCTGTTTGAAAACAAGCTATATTCTTTCATAAACATGTATAAATAGATAGATAGATAGATAGATAGATAGATAGATAGATAGATAGATAATCATTGTGATTGAATGTTTCCACCTTAAATTTCTGTTATCGTGGGAAATCAAAAAACAGTCAATGGAGACCAGCATGAGCAATACCTTGTTTATTTCCATCTGTGTCTCACGAAGTTTCCGCTTATATCTCTGCACATCACCTTTCAGCTGATGATTATGGTTTTGAAGACTGCTGATTAAATGTCTCATTTCTCTGTTTATTGGGCCTGAAGTGAATGAGAGAGAAAATATAAAAAAAAAAATAAAAAAAAATACAAACAGTCAAGAGAGAGATAGTGATTCTTATAGTCATTTAAATAACAGTAACAAATGTCTTGGTTTGTGATGCTTAGTAAAACGTAAACCCCAGGCAAAACAATGAAGAGGAGAAGTGATGACAGGATACACCACCCACACAGATTTCCTTGCTACAGCCATGGTTACTGTAAAACAAACGGGCCTTGGGAAATTCACTAAGGAATCCCACCTAACCCTAAACGCGTGACAACCAAAATGAAAATCATTTTTATGAGTGATGCTACCTGCTTGCTCATTGGCTGCAAGATTCTGTTCAAACTCGATCCTTAGCATTTCATATTCCTTGCGCACCTGGGCCAGCGTGTCCTCCAGCTGGATGACCTCAGTGCGTAACTTTTTCTGAAGAGACAGCTCATCACTCTAGAAACAGAGAGAGTGACATTCAAACACTCAGAAAAAAAATCATACTCCGATAGAACTAGAAGATATCTGTCCTGTCTTCTCTCTTACTTCCATGTGCTCGATCTGCCGCAGGTGAGCGTTTTTGGCTGTCAGCAGCAGAGCTCTGGCTTCGTCCAGCTGGGTCTTCACACTTAGAGACTCATTGTACAGCAGAGAGAACTGTGATTGGAGGCACTTGTACTCTGGCGTCTCCTTCAACACATCCTCTGGTATATTCCTCAGATCCATCTAGAGAGATACAGAGGTCAGTAATGCATCATAAAAAAAAAAATCCCTTTGATATGCCCTCACCCAGCTTCCTGCTTCAACAGGAACTCCGTTGAAATGTGAAAGAAAACTATTCTCATCGAATAATGCAACAGGGTCATTACTGGGAAGTTTGAGATGATGTTTTATTATCATTAAACTCGAACACCTTTAATTTCTCGCTCTCCCGAACAGCTTCCTGTAGCTCTTGCTGGAGTTTCTCAAGCTCTGCCATGCGGCTGTTGGCAAGTTCTTGGTTCTGCTCCAGTTCGGCATTCAGAGACTCGAACTGAGAAAAGAGAAATACTTATTGGACAATCTGATGTACAATGAGACTGGAATCAGGTCTACATCATTGCAATAAACAAATTTTATTAAAACTACATATAGACATTTGTAAAAAAAAAAAAAAAAAAAAATGTTTTAGGTTACCATTTTTGAAGTACTTTAAAATATTAAATGGAAATTAAAAATATTGCCTTTGCAACTAACTGAAATAAGTTTAAGTACTACAATTCCTAAAACTTAAAATTAAATGAAAGCTGATGAAAATAGCGCATAAATGACTTTAAAAGAAACATGAAAAAAGCTAATTCAAAATATTAATACTATAGTAGTATGCAAATAATACTAAAATACAGCTGTTTCACAGTTTACCTTCTGTATACTTAGTGTGATTTGACCACCTGGTAATCCACCTGAACTGCCAGTGGCATGGTAACCGGTGTTAAGCTGATTTGGGGAAAAAATAAATAAATGAATACATGTTCAAGAAATCAACAAAACAAAACACATTTAAAAAAAATTATTAATACTCCCCATATTCAAACCACAAAAAGATTAACGTCACTGCATTATAATATGTATTGACTGTATATTTTGCCTGTATGTTGCTTTGCTTTACTGTGTCTACTGTAAATGACAGTTCATGCAGTACAGTTTCCTTTCCAAAGGAAGTACTGATAGACATGCAAACAACACGATTACTAGGAGAATGAACTGCAAAAGAAATACACTGCATGAAAGAAATGAATCTTATTTTCAGTTACGAAGAAAAAGCCGACCTGCTCCAGAGCTTCTGCTAGGTGTTTATTCAGCTTCTGCTCTCTCTTACGAAGTTTTTCAATGTCCCACTGCAGATCCTCCACAGCGGTTTCCATCTCAGACACTTTAGTCTCTGAACTTGTCACTTTGTCAATCAATTCATTATACTGTGGAAGCAAATACACACACACACACACACACATCTTTAAAATTGGAATAGGCAGTTTTATACTGATACTTAAAAAATACGTTTTTATATACACTTCCGTTCAAAAGTTTGGGGTTGGCAAGACTTATTTTAAAAATGTTAAATATCATATGCTTACCAAGCAATTACTTCAGTCTTTAGTTACATGATTTAGTCACATGATGATTTAAATAAGCTGATATTGTTCTTAAGAAACGTTTCTTAGTATGATTCAATGTTGAATATTTTTTATGGAAACCATGACACATTTTTTCATAAGTCTGTGATTAAAAGAACGTTAAAACAAAAACACGATTTATTTGCAACAGAATGTTACGGAAATTTTTTTTTGTACTTTTAATCAATTTAATGTGGATACATTAAAACACTGATCCCAAACTTTTGAACGGTAACATTAACATTTAATCAATATAAATAGAATAAGCTCAAATAAAACTAGGTAAACAGATACCTCCAATGACATTTTGTGGTGTTTCCCTTGAAGGGAGTATGCAAGATCTTGCAGTCGATTATGTTCCTCTAGAAGTGTGTGGTTTGTGGCAATAATCTCTCGCTGACTATCATCCTCACACACTGACAAGAACAAAGTGAAAAACAATTTAGGCAAGCTAAAGCATTTAAAGATGCTTTTTCTATAATAAACAGTTTGTGCTTTGAGAATCACAAAAAATTCATTCTTATTTTACCAGCTGACTGCACTCGGGTACACAGCTCATCAATGGTGGTATGCAGACGGTCAAATATGCAGACCATACAGGCCACAGCACCCTTGCTGAACTGCATCCTGTCCTGTAGATGCAGTGTGAGCTCCTCCTCACTGCTGTTATCCAGAGTGGCCAGGAAAGCCTTTGCACTCTCGCTGAGAGGTGGTGGAGGTGGAGGAACTTACAAAATAATAATAATAAAAATAAATAAATAGACCAAAAACAATATTAATGTGGATTGTAAAAGCTGTTATGAACAGTTTCTGTGTGGCCTAGCAGATAACAAACACAAGATGCATTAATGTTTTACATTTCAATGTTGATCCTTTGTTAACCATGTAAAGCAGGAGTCACCAAACTCGGTCCTGGGGGGTCTGTGTCCTGCAGAGTTTAGCTCCAACTTGCCTCAACAAACCTGCCTGGAAGTTTCAAGTGTAGCTAGTAAAAACTTGATTAGCTGGTTCAGGTGTGTTTGATTAGGGTTGGAGCTAAACTCTCCAGGACACCGGCCCTCTAGGAATGAGTTTGGTGACCCCTGCTGTAAAGGCTGAAATGTGAAATACTAATAGAAAACAAAAAACAAATCATTTCTAAAATAATTAGCATGTGTTGTTTCTTGAGTATCAGATTTGATATGTTAGGATTTTTTATGGCTTATAAAATATGATAATATGTGGATAAAGAATACATACTCGAGGAGGTAAATAATAAAAAAATCAAAAGCAAAAATATGCAATTTGTTGCAGATATAAAAAGATAAGATGGAATTCTGATTTCATCCTTAACGATTACTAATAATATAAAAGTTATTCTAATGTTTAGTTCATAAAAACTTTTACAAATTTCTCAGCGAAAAGACACATCTGCCATGACCTGAAAAGGACATTTTTAGTATTGTATTGTTACTTGCTAAAAAAATGATACATTTTCAATCAGACAACAGAAGCATGCAGTAGATTGAGTACAACTGTTTTTTTTTTTACAGCAAGTTTTGAAAATGTGCATATCAATATGAAACAGTAGGCTTTGCAGGGTTAATATGATTACTAAATAAACTATAAATATCAACATGATATAAAAGCTGTTGTACTCAATCTACAACATGTTTTTGTTGCTTGATTGACAGTATTTTTTAAGCATGGTAACAACCTTTTGTACAATTCTAAAAATGCTTTATTTGACATATTTGTAGATATATATGTACATAGTGTATTGGAGTCTAACTCCTTTCATGTTTACCGGGAATTCCATCCTGCACGGGTTCCTTCTCAGAGTCAGGAAGCTGCTGTTGCTGCTCTTGCTCCTGTGTCTGTTCCTTTTCTTGCACTGGTTGTTTTTCTTCTTCCACTGCCTCAGCTGAAAGTGGAGGCTGGGGGAGACCGTCCTCACTTTCTTTTGGAGCTGGCAAAGGAGCAGAAGGTTCAGGAGCAGATGATGGGGCTGCAGCAGGAACCGGGACGTCTGGAACAGGAGGGGTGGCAAGGGTCTGGACTTGTGTTGGGCCATGCTTAGGCTCCACACGTTGCAGCAGTTCATGGATATTCTCCTCAAGCTGTGGGAACAGAGGGTTCAAATATGCCTGTCTTGCTACTCATTTTAAGTGGTAAAGCAATAGAATAGTGACCAACCTGAGTCCAGCAGCGGTTGACAATAAGCAGTGTGGTGTCATCAGTTGCCTGCCTCTTCTCCAGCTTCTCAATCTTCTCCCTCAACTCATCCTCCAAAGCCTGCCTTTGTTCAAGGCGTTCACAGAGCTTCTTGTTCTTGAACTGAATAACCTTCATGTCCATCTCCTCCTGCAAAAGACAGAAAATGTGGAGAAGTCAATCTTGTTTACAAAGGTTTTCAAGGTTATGAAAGAAACATATACTAATGTTGAAAAGTTTGGGGACTGTAAGATTTGTTTTAAAAGTAATTACACTTTTATTAATTAAGGATGCAATAAATGGATCAAAAGTGACAGTAAAGTCATAATAGCAACATTAAACGAACCGTAGAAGAAACTCCTCCAATGCGGATGGGCTCGATGAGCGTAGTGGTAGTCTTCTCCTCTTTCTTCAGCTTTTTTTCAGGAGGGCCAGGGGGACTATCCCCTCCTGAGGGGCGCTTCCCAGCCCCTGCGCCAGACATGCTTCCCTACAAAATTCACTTAATGTTAGACTCAACTTTAAAGATTATTATAATATCATTAAGACCTTAATCACAGACAAATTATAGGTAGGTAGATAGAATTATTAAACGTCTCTTTTAAAACTGTCATCATATACTCTCACCCTCATGTTGTTCCAAACCTGTATGACTTCCTATCTTTGATGAAATACGAATGGAGGTGTCAGGCACAATGACAGCCTCAGTCATCATTTAGTTTCATTGTGTGGAAATAAATATGCAGTTTAAAGTAAATGATGGCTGACAATGTCACTTCTAAACATTTTTCACAATATTTCCTTTTGGGTTCTACAGAAAAGCAAGTCATACATTGGAATAACATGAGGGTGAGTAAATGATTGAACATTTCATTTTGGGGTGCACTATCACTTTAAGTAAGACAGCTATCAGTTCTGATATTATCAAAAAAGACACTGAAAAGAGATTTTGCATAGATAATATCTACTTAAGTGGCCTAAAATTGGCTTTACATAATCAATATATTACTCTGTTCTCCCAAAACTAAATGGTGAACAATAATGAGATGATTTACACAGAAACAACTGTCACTTAACTCATGAATTTGAGATAGTATGATATTAATGCTGGCTAACGACGGCGAACTAATTTTTACTTATTGGATCTTTTTTTATAATGAAATAAACAATAAAGACGATTTAACAGTCATTTGAACCCTATCACATATTTTAAGTAAAATATTATATTCTTCATTAATTTCAAGCAACCATGGCGCTTTGAATGAAGTTAGCTTCGATGCTAGGTGAAGCCTATCAAGCGAGTTCCAAAAAAACAGCCCTTTTTTACAGTATAAATTACAGTGTGTTATAACTATATGTCATAAGCAATACGACACAGTTTTAGCTACCTCACTGTTAAAAATGTGTATTAAAATATGTCTGTGTTAATGATTTCCTTTGCAACCACAAACAAACCTCCACTCCAGCCGGAAAACAGGAAGGAAGATAGCGTACATGAACACTGACACTACAGGAAAAATATTGTCTATCAAAATAAAAGCGAGCGTGTATAGACCATAGACAGGCCCTCACGTATGTTGAAAGTTTTTGTTTCTAGCACTCATACCTTTTTGGACATTTGTTGTAATCACAGATGTATTTGCTCGATTGTGCGATTTAAATAACGTATGGTTGTGCACTCTTTAGTGGTGGTCTGATACATTATACGTCACTTCCCCTAAATCGCAGGGTGAAAATAAAAGTTATCAAACGTTTTATTTTTAATGAATTAATTATTTACATTAATAATAATAAGTATTATTACTAATATCATTATTAATATAAGTATTGTAATTAATAATTACTACTAATAATTGAAAAAAAAAACTAGCATCAGCTATGAAGATCTGTATAGGATCATCCATTTCAACTCCTGTTTGACAAATTATTCTAAAAGAAATATGTAAATTTAGTTTAAATTTTTTTTTTTAAATCTAACAGGGAGATAATTTAATACTATATGTAATAATTAAAATATTACATTTGAGGGCTATTGTCCACAAAGCACAAAGACAACCAAGAAGAAGAAAAAAATACAATGTTTTTTTTTATTTTTTTTTATTTAAGTAATTTGGAAAACCTGTAAAAATAAGTTGACCAGATTTTTAAAACAGTGATTACATATTGTTTATGCAAGACTGTATGCTCTAATATGTAATACTCACTACATACAACAAATAAAATAAAGGTTTATGTATATATTATGTTTTTTTCCCCCAAAAGGGTCTTCTCTAAATTCTGAGCTAATATGCTAATAGTTTAAAAGGAGATAAAGTGATGCATTTGACCTGTCAGCTACAGCAACGGCTCCAGGACAGTGCTGATCAGCTTTATGATGCCATTACTAAACTGGAGACAAACATTCAAGTGAAGAAGTAAGAAAATATATCCCATGTCTGAAAACCATTCATTTCAAAAGCAAAAACACACAAAATACAGTAATTATATATATATTATTCATATATGTGTACCTGTTTAGAATTAGTACAGTACCTTCATGATGAATGGATAATGTGTAGTCAACTGTGATAAAAGCAACAAGTGGTAAAACATATTTAAAAGATAAAAATGAATAAAACCAGTACACACAACTCTCAGTAGGGTTACACATCTGTAATGCTTTGTTTCAAGTATGTTATCCTTTGAATTGAAAGGCTTAAAGTCCACTCCACATTATTACATCTCCCTTGTCCATTTATGGTTTAGTCTTCAATATCCTGGAATTGTTTTCAAAGCATACGAATGATAATAAATGCAAATACAATCTGCTTTGTGTCAAAACCAATCAAAGGCTAGAGAGCTTGAACAGGAGACGAGCTCCGTTAGGTAATTGTAAATCCAAGTAAATTATTTTATTTATTTATTTTCTTATCTCTTCATATCAAGCTGGTCCATATAATACGCAATATCAGATGATACCACCGATATGTTTGTGATAAAACTTACATTTAAAAAACATAAAATCCACAGTGAGTGGTTAAAATGAGGTCACGTGGCATGGTGCTAAAATTAAAAAGCACTGTAAATGGACAGACGAGGAATATCTTCAGAAACAAAAACATGCCCTTTAGTTTTCAAGGTCTTCAAGGCCCAGTAGAATGATTTTAGCTGTGTTCTGGAATAGAGCAGCTCGGTTCTGTTGCTCCCCTTTCTTGACCCAGTGTCCATATATGCGGAAAGCACAGCCGTCGATCAGCTTGCGCACACCGCGGATGGAATAAGGGTCTCTTGCTAGGAGCTCCTTTGTTAATGGTCTGGCTCGGTAGTAGCGGCTCTGCATTCGTATACAGGCTAACACAGTCAAGATCAGGGCCTGAAAGTGCAAAGAACAGTTTTTAATTACAAGTAATTTTCACAAAAATATATTTTTCAACATTGGTTACAATAAAGAATGTTTCTTGAGCACTGAATACTTTTGAATGGTTGTGTATAAATGAAACACACACACCTTAAATGTCTTCCTAGGGCTAAAGAGCCGCACTTCCTCCTTTTGGTACTGACGGAAGAAAGGATGAGCAAGAGCTTCTTCGGCCGTGAGGCGAAGAGTGGGTTCCAACACTAAAAGCCTTGAGATCTAAGGGAGTTTAATGCACATATAGGTACATTTCTTAATATTAGCAGTTAGTCTGTCTACGCTGTAGGCTGAGAGAATGCTAAGAGAATCTCACCAAGTCTTTGACGGTGTCAGACCGGTCATCCCACTCTGGAGAGCTAAACTGGTACCGGCCTTCCATGATCATTCTCAGCATCAGCAGCTGTTTGCGATGCCAGAATGGTGGAGACCCAGCAAGAAGCGTGAACATGATCACACCACAAGCCCACCTGTGGGAAAACACGGAGCAAAACGAAGAACCCATGTGACACAAAGAAAGGTTTAATAAGGTTTAATAGCAGAACTGAGCTTATTTACTCACAGGTCAACCTCTTTCCCATAACCCTCATGTGTCTCATCCATGGAGCACTTCAGAATCTCTGGTGCCAGATATCCTGGTGTTCCACACAACTCTAACAAGGGAAATTGAAAAAGACCAGTTTACAAACAATGTATGTTTTTAATGAAATAACAAATCTAAAAATCTGTTTTGATTTGCCGCTGTGGGAAGACAGGGTTATTTCTTATTTTTTCTCACCTCTTAGTTTTTCATCAGGCCCCAGTTGGACTGAAAAGCCAAAGTCAGAAAGTTTAATGTGTCCCTGGTCATCTAGCAGAATATTTTCAGGCTTGAGGTCACGGTGTATAATATTTAGTGAGTGTAGATACTGGACAGCCTCCAGAAGAGCACGCATCATGCTCCTAAAAGCGAGAAGAGATTTGCAGGAAATATTTGCGGCAAATTATGGTATGAGGAGAACAGTTTGAACTACCATGGAAACATAGGAATAGAAGCAAGGTCTGAGAATAAATTAAAAACTTACCTGGTTTCCTTTTCACTGAGAGTCACCTTTTCAGTCAAGTAATCAAATAGCTCTCCTCTCCTCATGCTGTATAAAAAGTTGTGTGCAAGATTACAACATATACAGTACTGTTTAAAAGTTGGGGGTTGCTAAGGTACGTTACGTAAATATTATTGTAATTTAAAATAACTGTTTTCTAGTTTAATATATTTTTTTAAATGTTATTTATTCCTGTGATGGCAAAGCTGAATTTTCAGCAGCCATTACTCCAGTCTTCAGTGTCACATGATCCTTCAGATATCTTTCTAATATTCTGATTTGCTGCTAAAGTAAGATTTCTTATAATTTCTTATTTCTTATAATAAATGTTGAAATGTTTGAAGAAAACATGATCACATTTTTTCAGTATTATTTGATTATTAAACAACCAAGAACAACATTAATTTGAAATGCAAATCTTTTGTTAGTTTAAAAAATTATATTTTGTATTGCATCCTTTCCTTCAAAAAAAATAAATAAATAAATAAATTCTTACTGACCCCAAACTTTTCAAAGGTAGTGTATAACAATATAACAATATATATATATATAAGAAGAAAATACATACTTACAGGTCAAATACCAAAAATATGAATGTTGTTGACTCATAAGAATCAATCAGTGTAACTGAAAATGAGCACAAATAAGGTCAGTTACTACTCAGAAAAGATTCAACTGATGTTTAAACATTTGCAGTAAAATTCAGACTTACTGATGGACGGGTGGCCATTCACCAGCTTGAGAACATGGATCTCCTTCAGTGTGGAGCTTTTCACCTCCTCTAACTGCTGTTCTGTCATTTTCTCTGCAGTGATCTCAATGATCTTCACCGCAAACTCCTGCCCCGTCTGTTTGTGTACACATCTGCGCACAACACTGCTCACACCTCTGCATAGGGGACAGTTTAGTTACAGACATCTCAATAAATCACATCAAAACACTTGTTGAAACCAAAAAAATACTCACCTTCCAATCACCTCTTTGGCATCATACTTCTGATAAAACTCTTTTGCCCCGACCCAGTCGGGCAGCTCATCTCCAACAATGATATCGCGAGTCATTCTGATAACCTAAACCAGACACATTTATTTACTTTGAATGAGTGAAGAGAAGGTATGCTATGTTTGCTTCTTCTGTATTAAAAATCTTGATTGCCCAAACAAACACACACACACATGTATACGTATGTATATGTGTTATATATATATATATATGTGTGTGTGTGTGTGTGTGTGTGTGTGTATTAATATTACAAAAATATAACTTCAGTTTCAGTTATATATAACTTCAGTATCTCCAGTCTATATTTTGTGGAGCAAAATAGACATGCAGTAAACTGCACGTACACAAAAGTGCGCGTGTGCGAGCATATGTAGTTGAGGGTTGTGTATGTTTGTGGTGACATTAAGGTTCAGATACGGATACAATCAGCAATATTTTCAGGGATAGTAATTTATTATAGCATGTTATTTTAGTAATAAATATCGTTAACTAATTGTTAGAACGGACACATGCTTTCCTAGTTGCCATTTGTTTTCATTTCAACCCTATTAAATGTAAATATTTCGCATAATTATATCCTTTTGTCTGAAGCAAAAAGAAACTGAAAAGAATTAATGTATAAAAATGTTAGGCAAACTTGCAGTTTGCAGGCTAATCAGCTTAATACGCATGAAATAACAGCAAATTGTAGCAATAACTGAAAACAGTCTAACTGTTCTGGAAAATAAGTGAGCGATCAATGACCTCGTCTGCGCTCTTGTCCCAACCCAGAAAAGCCGAAAGTGTACTTACAAGCACTTCTACAAAATCAACCGAAGTGCACAGCAGTCTGACGGTTCAGTGTTTTCAACTGACCGGCTGAAAACATGCATTTAAAGCTACCGACAATACTGCCATAGCACTGTTGTAAACTTTTATAGAGCTCCCGGGAAATGTCAACAACACCCCCGTCGTCGAGTCGCTCTTCTCTCGCTGCCTTGTAAATGACAGCTGCTATACTGTCGTCATTCATCACTGCCGCCTACAGGATGGAGCATTCTTCTTCTTCTTCTTCTTCTTCTTGTATTTATAATGGCGGGTGGCAACTAATGTTTAAGGATGGAGCATTGTCCTGGCTTTACCATTTAAAAAGATGAGGCAACAGATATAAAACAAAACGGTTTTAAATATAACAAAAATAATAAGCAATATTTAAAATATTTAATCAGACACCAATTATAAATGTAGACTAATAAAAGCTGTTTTATTGTACATAAAGTGGGTTGCCTCATGGGGCCCACCATGCTGAGATCCCATGCTAAATTCTACTTATAGTGTGGAGGAAACATACCAAAGAAAAATAATGGCAAGATATGCCAATCTTCTGAAGGGATGGATAGATTGGGTCCTTGATTTATGTGCTTTTCATTCTCTCATTGAATATTCTGTCACTATGCTGACTTGACCGTCGTTTCCATGGGCACCACACTCACTTCTATGGTCTTGATACAGCCTACATAACATAATCTCTTTATAGTTTTCCAATAAAAATGCAGAGTAAAAGAATAAACCAGTAGACCCCTGGTAGATCTGGACGTATTTATTTATTTGCTTATGACATATCATCTTAACTAAAAAAAAGACTACATATAAGCTAAATATATACCACGTAAAGGTTTATTTAGAAATTCATACATAAATTATGGATATCCCATGATATTGACAACAAGTAGCCTACTGCATCATTCACACAGAAGCAAAGCAGCATCAGAGCCGAATATTTTAGTATGGCTTTTATGCAGCACGTGTAAAGGGTTGCATGGCAGAGTAGGGCTGTTTTAAGTCTGAAGCCCACATTTTCACACATTCCCTTCTGAAATGCATGAAAGGAAGCTAGAATATCTGCAAACGCTGCACAGATGCTGCATCTCAGCCAGATGTCTCATACATCTGCTTCATTGAAGCAATATGGGAGAGAAAGGAATGAGAGGAGAGGAGGATTTCAATGGAGAATGTAGAAGATATTAGGCTGTACGGCTAGTATTGTTCAAACCCAGTCATAATTCCATCCTCCAAAAGATCTAATAAAGCAAATCCACTTTTTTAAGGTTAAAGCAGCTATGGAGATTATTACACCGGAAGTCACCATGTCTCCTCTCTTTTACGGAAGTGGGCGTGAATAACAGCCACATCCAGCAGCATCACATCATCGCAGTATACGTCTGTAATTAATCACTGCAACCTATTTATTTCGGATTTAAATACATGCAGATCAGCTTTTTTCCATCTTTATCTCAGCGAGATACAAGTAAGTGCGTTTGTTTCGCCGTGCCGCCGTTGTACGGGCTCATGCACATAGTGTGTGTTGTGGTAAAATCGCGGCGATCAAACGTTCTGCGGCAAAGATGCAATATGTTTTGACCACAGCAGACTTCGAATAGCATGCTCGCGCACTCTAAAACAACACGGAGGAACATAATACAGTAACATACCGGCCTAACCATCCCATCGAGCACAGCAGTGAAGCATGCAATGTATTTATTCACAATGGGTTTTGTCGCGCGCGCTGGCCTGCAGTTGCAAAGGCATAACAATGTTTGTCATTATGCATGCAGATGCGTACAGCTGCATCCCTTAGGTAAACCAACACACGTTCAGATGAATTGAAATTTTTACATGTAATATTTGTGATCTATAGGCTGTATCTCATAGACAGTATTTTTGTATTTGTTTTATCCGTATTAATAAGGATCTCTGTATATTTCCAGCTGTTGGGAAATATGAGCCAAACGTCAGAGCCTTCAGCTGATGTTGCTGTGACTGAAGGTTTGGATTTTTTATTACTTTACACTGGAAACCATCACATTTCGTCAAAATACAATAGTTACAGATATTATTTGCTAAAAGCATAATATATTTATGTGGCATTTAATCCCAGTATATAAAACGCGTTTCTAATCATTTTGCTTAAAGGGATAGTACACATTTGTTATCAGTGCTGGGTAGATTACTTACAAATTGTAATTCGTTACATTTTGCAAATAACCTGGACGTTGTAAGGTTAGTTAGTAACGTATTCCGATTTCCGTTAGATGACATATTTTAGGTAATGTAGTCTTATCTTGTTTATCACATAGATTTGAATAGGATTATTTTTTGCCATGTTGAAAAAAAAAAACAATATTCCAATTCTTTATTATTAACAACATAAAGTGTATTAAAAATATTTTTTCCCTAAACTGAGATTTGCGATTTGGTATGCTTTTACGATAAAAATGGCACTTGAACATTAAAATTAATAATATTTTTATATTTGGTTGCCCGCATGTCGGTGTGACCATTAACCAACATCAGAGAACTGTGAACATGAAAATGTGTTGTTAAATGATTTAAATATTATTTTTTTTCACAGTCCCTGGGGAACTATTTAAATATTTTAAGACAAGGTGATGTGTGATGTGTAAATAATATATATATATATATATATATATATATATATATATATATATATATATATATTCACACCAATTATAAAAGTAATTGGTAATCTGATTATAAGTATTTTAAATCTTAATGTGAACTAATTGCAAGTACTTCAGATTATCCAGATTACATTTAATCAGTTACTACCCAACAATACCCATTACTTATTCACCCTCATGCTGTTTGAAACCTGTATGGCTTACGTTCTTTTGTGGAACACAAAATGAGTTGATAAGGAGAATGATTTTCAAATGAATGTAAATGATGCTGTAAATCTATCAGCCGCTAACATAATGCACAACATCACATTTTTCTATATAAATGGCTGAAGTTTTGTATTTGAGTGAACTGTCCCTTTAAATATTTCATGGCAGTAGTTGCCGGTATCAAGTTACCACTATTTTGTAGTGGAAACATCTGTAGTATTTTGACATAAACTGTGGTAAATGATTGTATGTTTATGTATTTTTCACCCACTATTCATCTATCCAGCTCCAGTTTCTCAGTCTGAAACCAAGCAATCACCAGCAGGGAAGAAACAAAACAAAAAGAAAGCTGAAGAAGTGGTGGAGGAAGAAGAAGAGGAGTATGTTGTGGAGAAGGTTCTGGATCGGCGTGTGGTGAAGGGAAAAGTGGAGTATCTCCTCAAGTGGAAAGGCTTTTCTGAGTAGGTGGAATTCCTGTGAATTTGATTTTGTGTTGAAAATCCTGGTGTTTATCTACTAATTTTTTTCCTCAGCGAGGACAACACATGGGAACCAGAGGAAAACCTAGACTGTCCTGACCTCATAGCAGAATTCCTCCAGTCACAGAAAACGGCTGAATCTGGAGGCAAGAGGCGGGCAGAGTCAGACGGAGATGGAAAGGAGACTAAAAAGCGCAAGGATGAGGTAAGAGCCATGAAGATCTGAGGATCTGAGATGTCTCCATCATTTCATGTCTATAAGCTGGTCAGGAAGTGTCTTTAAAACAGTAGAAAACCAAAAAAAAAAAAAAAAAACGTTGAATGGCTTAAACAGTTTCTTACATGCCATCTTTCTTAATTTAGCCTGAGAAACTCAGAGGTTTTGCACGTGGTTTGGATCCTGAGAGGATTATTGGTGCTACAGACTCAAGTGGAGAACTCATGTTCCTCATGAAATGGTTTGTATGGAAATTGTTACCCGTAAGAAACAAAACAAGTATTGGATTAGGCCGACAGTTCCTGAGCAGCATTAGGAGAGACTGGGGGCAATTTTAACACTCAACATTTCTTCAAAGTGCATCTATTTAACATAGGCTCTGCATGAGGAAAAGAAGCATAATTGTATCGTTTAGTTTTTTTATTTTGCTATTTAGTGTTTTGATACCTTCAAATTGAAACCATATCGGTCAACTGGTTAAAAGTTAACCAGAATGAAAAATGTTAACTTTTCAACTGGTAGCTACTATGCAACATCACTTATCACTTCTTAGGTCGGGAATACACTAGAGTGAATATTGCAAATGTTTAAGAAACATTACTTTACCATCGTTTAAAAGTTGGGTCAGTAACAATTATTTATTTTTGTTGAAAGAAATTAATAGTTTTATTCAGCAAAGATGAATTAAATGACTAAAAAGACATAATGTTACAAAAGATTACGGTTTCAAATAAATGCAGTTTTTCAGCGTCCTAAAATGTTTTTCATGATTTTCCACAAAACTGTTAAGCAGCACAACCTCTTTGAACACTGATAATAATAAGAAATGTTTCTTGAGCACCAAATCAGCACATTAAGTCACGTGACACTGAAAACTGGAGTAATGACTGTTGAAAATTCACCTTTGGATCACAGAAATAAATTACATGCTCAAAAGAATAAATTATATAATAAAAAAAAATTAAAGAAATTAAAATAGAAAACATAAAATAGAAAATATTTTTAAAACAGAAAATGTAATAATATTTCACAATATTTTTTTTTGTGTGTATATTTTTGATCAAGTAAATGCTGCCTTAGTGTGTATAAGAGACTACTTTTAGAAACATAAAAAAATCTTACTGACCCCAACATTTTGAACAATAGTGTGTCTAGTTTTAGATGAAGTTTTGGCAGATGCTTTTAGCCGAAACAAGCAAGCAAACAGTGTATTTAAGGTATACATGGTTTATGTGATATACTGTACAAGTTTATGCATTCCATAGGAATGGAAGTCATGAACTTGCCATTACTACTTGCTTTATTTTTTGTAAAATGGTTTATTTTAATTTTAATTATAACAATTGCCCCCACTGTTAAAGGGCATTTCATCACTCACCTTCATGTTTCGTGGAACACCAAAAAAGGGTTTTGTGAGACATTGAGACCATTTTTGGAATCTATATTTTTTGTGTTCCTGCAGAAAAAAGAAAATCATTCAGGTTTGGAATGACGACAGATTATGTAAATTATGACCACATTTTCATTTTTAATGTGAACTATACTTTTTAAGTGTGGCCATTTACTTACATTCATACATACTTGAACGCGAGAGAGTGGAAATGCAACCTTCATCTTCACTCTGGATGCTAAAGTTCAAGTTTGGTGAACTCTGACCTGCACATTCATACAGGAAAAAAGACATTTGACCAAACATCACAGATTGATTTCTTGGCTCAATACTAAGAACACAAACTTGCTTTTGAATAAGGTTTTCTTTATTATAAACAGATGTAATCATATCCTGTTGCCAAACTTCATTGCCAGGTCCAAATCAATTTCACATGCTTGAAATGTAATCGTGCCCTTGCAATCACCTCCATTACGGGGACAGTTGTAATGTTATTGACATCAGGTATGGAATTGTAATATTATTATGTTTACATTATAATAATATTAGACTTTTTGGCAGATATGCCAAAAGATGGCTGGTATATATTGAGTTGTCTGTGAGTTGAAGGAAATGTAAATGTTACAGTTGCCCTCAGTTTTCTCTACTCAAGAAATCCATCTCGGATGAGAAGTAGCTGATCAGTATGTTAATGTCGTCTTTTGTATTTTTGTATTACAGGAAAAACTCTGATGAAGCAGATTTAGTACCAGCCAAGGAGGCGAATGTTAAGTGTCCACAAGTGGTCATCTCCTTTTACGAGGAACGCCTCACCTGGCATTCATACCCCACTGAAGAGGAAGAGAAGAAGGATGACAAAAACTAGACAAAAAAAAAAAAACAAGATGTAAGGGACAGTCAATATCAGTCGTGGCCATTGATATGCTTGTTTTGTTCTCCTTTTTTTTTTTTTTTTTAAGATGGTAAAGGAAAGTTGTCAAACAAAATTTGTAAAAAATTGCAAAAGTATAAACTGTAATCTGCATAGGTTTCAGCGTATTTTAGGTTGGGCACCGTTTCCATAGATAAAGCAAATAAAACACTGCTGTCTCAGTGTGCTTGACAGGTGACTTTGCACATTTAATGTACTTTCCATGCTTTCTATTGTCATATTGTCATCTATTTATCATAGATGTGTAGATTCCAGTGTTCAGTCTATCATACTGGGGCGGTTTCATTTAATGCTGTAGCGGTCTCACAAAACGTCTTGATGTATTCCACAAATCTTCATTTTATGTATATATAACTAATGTTAAAATATGACTGCCTTAACAGATTATTAAGAAAAAGATTTTTTTATACATCTGTCAATGCAGGTGGTCATTGAACCTATGACTGTCTCTAGGCCCATGATAAAAGAGGTGTAAGATATAGGCCTTATTTGACGTTTGGAACTGGCTTTGATACGATTGGTTTTATAAAGACATGCCAGCAGCTGTTAATCTTCAGTGTTTGTTTGCCCGTGATGTGTCTGGTCTCACCATAGGTGCTATTTGTGAGTCAGCCCCATTGGATATTAACAGTCTTTCTTGACATTTGTGTTTGTAAATATGTTTGTCATTTCCCAGCACATCAGTATCACTGTGTACAGTCAGTTGACGTTTGGTTTTTACTTTGATATTCTTGTATTATTACTGTCACACAACAAAGTAGAAGAACTGTAACATTTGTTCTCCGGTAGACATTTCAAGTACTTTATGTTCTAAGCTTTAACGATTGTATGCTAGTTTTGTTTAACCATGTTATTATTGCATATTATCAGAGCATTTGCCAATGAAATACCATTTTCAAAAATAAAAACCTTTGTTGTATTTCTGTCAAAACTGGTCAAACTTATTATAACTTATTATGGTCAATGGTCAATACTTTTAATTTTGGTAAATTATATTATCTAAAAATACTGGGATTCCCTTCACAATGCCTGAACTAAGACATTTACACTACTATTTGAATTGGGTTAACAAGATTGTATGTATGCATTTAAGAAGTTAATACTATTATTGAGCAAGGATGAATTAAACGGATTTAGAATGTTACAAAGTATTTGTAGTAAAAAAAAAAATTGCTGTTGAACTTTGTATTCATTGTACTCTTACAAAATATTATGCAGCACAACCACTTTCATCATTGGTAAGAAACGTTTTTTTGAGCACTTCTAAAGGATCACGTGTTAGAAGAAAAAATATTTAAAAAAATCAGTGAACTTATGAAGGGTCATGTGACTGAAATAAATTATATTTAAAAATATATTACAATAAAAAGTTAATTTAAATTCAAATTACTGTTGATTAAATAAATATTATGTTAGTATAACAAACATCTTTAAAAAACATAAAAAAATTATTACTAATCCCAAACTTATGAAAGTTTGTATTTTAAACATTAAACAAATAAACAGATTTTTATTTTATTTATAGTATGCTCATTTATATTAACCTAGATTAATGCTGTAAAATTGCAATGTTAATTTAAAACAAATCACAAATTAAAGTGTTGCCCCACAAATACCATTTTACCAAGAATTGAGAAGTGAGCAGCACACTGAAGCTCATATAAGCAAAAATTGTGTTTCGCTAGCAACAAAGACAAAATAATTCATATTTATATAGATATGAGTTTTTGCAGTATTACAAAAATTGTATTTTGCCTTTTTTTATTATATATATATTAATGCTGTAAATTATATATATATATAAATGAAAATCAAGGAAATGAAACAAATGTTTATTATAATTAATAAAAGAACAATTCCAGATTGCTAGCAAATCTCTCAACATAATTCATATAGGAATACTCTGAACAGGCAAATTCAAAGAAGGTGCAAAAAGGCCTGGCTGAACCAAGCAATTAGGACAGGAGACATACAGAACACAAATAATTTACAAACCGAACAAGACAAACAAAAACAGCAGTGCTTAATGGCAAGTAGTTATGACATTGTAACAGGGATTCAAGGGTCATCTAAGTGAATGAATCGCTCGTCTTTTTTCATTATCTCTACGCCAACGACACAAAGTATTTGTAACCAGTAACATAAAGATTGTCTCTTTTCCATTTCTAAGACAAAAAAAAACTATCATGTCTTGCATATTTATTCATGTCACACCAAAACAGACACTGACTGTGTGTCATGGTGCTATATGAACAGTGTAGATGAAAACAACAGAGAATGACAAAAAGTGGATGAAGATGAACATGTAAATTAGACATTCACACCAGTTTTACTTTTTTTTTTTTTTTTACTCATTCATCGATATGTCAGCGTTTAAGGTCAGCTGTATCCTCAGGCTGCAGTAAAGCACAATCCAGTTGGTTATTGGCACAAGCTTAACCACTTTAATTTGCCAGGAGTCCATTCATGGCTTCACTCAATTGAATGAAGGTACTTTTAATAAAAGTAGTGTATTGGGTAAAAGAAAAAAAAGTCAGGTTCACGTCACATCAAAGCTAAGACACTGGTCCAGCTTATGAAAAGTTGTAGTTTAAATGCAATAATGACCTATTCCTTCTACTATTTGTATATTTTGGTGAGAATTTTATTCCTTTTTCAAATGACAGTACAACTGTAACAAAAGCATCTCTTAAAGTTCCTCCACTGCAACAGACAAAAGCCACTAAGTTGCACTAGCAACAGAGCATTTTGACCTGTAACAAAGGCTAAACATTATGAACTTTAAAAGCAAATGACTCGTTTCAATTAATCCTGTATTCCAAGACACACTGGACTCAATCACATGATTCAGGAACAAATTGCACTGATGCCATTCAGGTGTCCATGTCTGATGACTTATTAAAGTTTATGCACATGGAAGAGAGTTACATTAAAAGCTGTCAGGAAGGCCTGAGAGACCCTTTCTGCAGCAGTAAAGGAAAAAAGCTTATAGGCAAACTACAGTGTTGACTGACAGTGTTGAAAAGGGCACAGAAGCTGATTTATTAGTAATAATGCATCGCGTTTCCATCCTCAGTCTGTACCTCCAATGCTTCTCAACAAGTCAAAGCTAAATTTAAACTCACTCTTTAGTGGTATTTGTTTTGCTGTCCCTAGTTCCTTGGCAAATGGCATTGACTCTCCAGGGAATTTTATCAGGTGAGTTTGCAGTCCAATAAGACTAAAACTTTTGTTTTGTTTTTTAGTGAAACAGGAATTTGGGTCCACGGAGTTATTGGAACAAGACAAGAGCACAACACAACCTTTGGTTAGTATTGGCATGCCTGTAGTTTCTTTTGGCTTCACTTCTAGCATTCAGTAATCTCTTTTTTTTTTACCAGCTCTCAGCTGGAACTTCCTCACCCACCATTGAAATCCAAACACACAGCATGGGCTAATGCTGTATATGTAAAAATGTTTGCATCCTCATGGTCAATGTCATCTTAGTATGGTGTATTATTGTCATCGACTACTTTTTTTGGGAGCATTCCTAAACAGTTCTTTTAATTAAGAACATTTGGTTGGTGTCCCTCATGACCTCACGTTCTTGACAGTTCTTTCAGTTGGCTTCTGAAAGTATCCTGTTCGCTCTGATCTTTTTGTACATCAATGAGAAATCAGTACTACATACAGCACGTCTGCTTTAATGCCACTTTCAGGAGAAAACTTCTGAACCAAAAAGGAACAAAGAAAACCCAATGCAGGAGGAGTAATCAATGATGCAATTTTCTTCTCCTCGCTAGAATCGTTTCAAAGAAAAAGGCGTCCTTTGCCTTTCGAAATACTTTGTATGGTAGTGCCTTTGCGAAAAATAAAAGGGCAACAGTTGGAGTTCCTCACTTCTTTTTGTCCTTCTGCTTCTTGTCAGGCTTGTTGCTTTGTTCTGTGGTCATGTTACGAGGCATGAGGAGAACGCCATCGGTGCCGTACTGCAGAAAGTACTCGCTGGCCGAGTAGGGTCTGCCTTCCTCATCCCGCAGCTGTGCGAACAATTCCTGGGAAAGGCTCTGAACTTTCTGCTTCGTCTGTCTGATGCACTTACAGTATTCCATCTTCTCCTTCAGCAGCTGGGCCTTTTCACGTTGCAGGTCTTGCACGCCCTCCTCGAGCTTGAGGATGGTGTCTAATTTGCGTTTACGGCAGTTTTGTGCCGCCATTTTGTTCTTTCCACGGCGGCGGATGTCACGAATGAGTGAGAGCTGGTCCTCATTGAGATGGTGCTTGGCCAGAAGCTCATTGAACTCCTCGACAGGTAGGTTAATGATCTTTTCATTGGAGAATGGGATGTCCATGGCCCTCGCTCTACGTTCATCACGGCTAGACTGCCTGTCAATGAAGTCTTGTGGTGGCTGGAGCTTTGTCTGCTGCAATTGCTTGTCTCTGCCTTTCTTGCTGGAGGATGTGGACATTTGAGAGCGCTCAGAGTAGGATGATGCCAGTGGTAGATTGTAGGTGTGGTTGTGATTGACACTTTCCAACTGTGGTATGCCATGGAACTGAGAGGGATCTTGGTAGCTCATGCGGCACAGCTTGCTATACTCCGGTTGGTAGCCCCCAACGGCTCCTTCCTCTGCTTCTACTGTGGCCGCCTCTGAATCAGTGCTGTAGCCAACAGCTCCTTCCTCTGAGAATGTAGCAGAGGTGGATGAAGATGATGCGGCTGATGAGCAGGATGTCTCCGAGTTGCTAGGAGAGGCTGGGCTATGGCTGGAGTCCAGTGAAAGACCTGAGTCTGAATCAAGCTCATCCTCGAGCTGAGAAGCCTGGTCTTGGCTGAAACCCTCTTCCATTGCAAGGTCTAGCAGGCTAATTTCATCCAGCATAGACTCTTCCAGCAGGCTGGAAAATGGATCTGGCAGCACCGGAGTGGTGGTTAGATTAGTTGTACTGTTTAGAGGTGGTGGGAGAAAGAGACCGGTCAAGTTAGTAGCTCCAAAGGTTGAATTGATGTTGGAGGAGTTGCTAGAAGAAAGCCTGACTAAGGTAGGCCGCTGTACCATGGTAGAATCCAACTCGGGGTTGAACAATGGGGGAAAGTCCTGGCTGCAGCTGGGAAGCGAAGCCTGGTGGAGACTGACATCCTGGTTAATGAGAGTGGACCGTGGAAGTCCAAAACTTGTGGCTGAGTCGGTGCTGCTGGCATTGTTGTTACTGGGGTCATTATTCATGGTGACATTTACCACAGTACTGTTCACCTCCATGTCCTATAAAAAGAGGTACTAAATGTTAGACTAAGTTTAATGGTGTGATCCTCATGACTATTATCCAATATATTCAATCACTCAAACAATGACTTGGATATATATTAATTTATAAACAGGACTCAAATTGAGGGGGGATGGGGGGCTCCAGCTTGTGGAAAAAAAGACAGAAAAAAGCATCTCCTCTGTAAAACCACAATCGCCCTTTACCATCTAAAAACTAAATTTTTGATTAGTAATATGCATTGCTAAGAATTCATTTGGATAATTTTAAAGGCGACTTTCTCAGTATTTAGATTTGTTTGCTCCCTCAGAGCTCAGTATTAACGAGCTGCGTGCAAGCTCCCGCATGGTTTCATAGTTTTTTTTCACAACTTCTGTCGTTCTTAAATAAAAGACAACATAATAAAGTATGATATTTCTTTGATTAGAGTTTAAAGACATTCCCAAGACATAACCTTAACAGTGCTGCCATACTATGTGTGACTGTGAGGATGAGGGACAAAACTGAGAGAGAGACGAGGCATGTGTTCCATTCAGAAATAATCACCCTGTTCTAATTCACATTAATATGTCAGTGATTTGCAAAAAATTACCTACTGATGGTTTTAGTGTCATACTTATTGATCCATGAGAAGCCAAAACAAGCACAAATACACACTCAGCAAAATATTAACTATATTGTACTATAAAATATATAGATTTCCCAAAACAAATTTATATAACTTTTGTCAATATTGCACACCATGATGTTGAAATGTGCTGTTTTATTTGAACAGTATGCTAATATTTGTTAGACATTTAATTATTTACTGTATTGTTAATTGCAGAAACTACCTTTAATGCATACATTCAAGTGTGTATATGGTGAAACCTTGCACCTAAATAAATGGTGGAAAGACATTAGATGACTCCGACTCCCTGATCAGAGTACTGAAGTGGTTAACACCATCAAAGAACCGGCATTAGTGGGGCAGTCCCCAACAAGTATATTGACGTGTCAGAAAAATCAAGGGAAATGACCCTTTAAAACCAGATGAAATGGCACTGACAAAAAGTATAAACACTGTGCGCAATGATACAGTTCAATCTACAAATCGCCATCGAGCATGGATTTACTGCAGTAACACTAACTGGTAGTAATTAATAAGTATTGGCAGAAAAGTGGAATTTTCATATTAAATATTATTATATTATTAATATAGATAAATATTAAAGGAGTAATGGAAGATAATTACAATATATATATATATATATATATATATATATATATATATATATATATATATATATATATATATATATATATATATTTATTAAGCTATAGCATTTGTGCATTCATACCTAATTTTTTTAGACTACTGTTTTCCATTCTGATACCTAGTAACCAGGTAAAAACAAAAAAAGATGCACAGTATATATAATAATACTAAAGGTACAGGTTGTAGGACCTGCCACGAGAGGGCGCATTACCAAAACAATAACAATCGCGTGATTTGATGACGCTAAAGAGGAGCATGGAATGATGGGATGTATTGTCTTTTCCCCAATCGCTGACGGCCATCAATCATTCGGAAAGATAAATCATGGATTTAACGGGAGTTCAACGATTTGCGCAAGTAGATCACATACAAAGTCAATGCAAAGACGCGATCAGACTATGGATCAGACGTGTCCTCGCACGGGTCTAGAGACACGACGTCCCACATTTGGCGCTCCGAAATACTAATCTTGTTGATCGTTATAATAGCATACGTTTTCTGTAAAGATACAAATCAAAACAACTCACCTGTCGAGTAAAACACAAGCGAGATCGGCATCTCTTTCTAGTTGAAGTTTGTCGCTAAGCTACTTCCGCATTTGTCCATGACACTGTTGTCATGTGGTGTCTACGTCAGTAAAGGCGGTAACAAAGGGTAACTAACGTGTCACTGTCTAGAATGGGACTTTTCTCAAGATTTACAAGTAGTTGAAAACATTAGAGATATTGTTAGTAAACAGCTGGACAAAATATATAACACCAGCCTAGTGGTTTATATTTTACTGCAAAAATCTTACAAATTGTACCTTTAATATTGCAGCCTGCACTACAATCTGTACTGAAGATAAGTGTCATCAAAGTCAGGCAACACAAACCTTTTTCATGATTTGAAACAATCATCACTCATTAGAACAGGCAGAAACTAAGAAATACATTTTTTTTTCTATTAAGATATTTATATTGTTAAAGAAAAAAAGTGTAAAGAATAAAAAAAAAACGTGAAGAGTTTGTCATACGCTGACCATAAAGAGGAGTTTAAAACCATAATTAATGGTTTGGTTTCTACAACTTTCACTTAGGAGTAAAAATCTTAATTTAAAATTATTTATCTGGATAGATATAGAGATGAACTGATATGAAAAACGTTATAGTGATAATTTATTAAGCCATACGGCTCAGCCCTAATTTAAGGTTTAAGGAAAATGGTAATATCCTTTTAAAATTATATTTAATTTGATACTTATTATAACCACTGTCACTGAGCAGAGTATTAGGTGTGTGTATTCCCTTCACTGACTTTGAATGCAATAAATTCACAAACCTGCAGTTCCATTATGGACATTATGTCCTGCCACTGCTGCTCCAGGTCTAGTGGTGTATCAGACTGTGACAGAGGGGCTTGTAGGGGGATCCCTTGTGATGTTGATGGCGTCTCCTCAGTTGGAGCTCTAAGCTGTGAGGTGGATCCAGAGGTCTGGAACTAAAGAAAGAAAAAGACTATATGAAATGACAATCAAATAAAAAAAAAAAGCCAAGTTTTAATTGGTAATGTAGCATGAATTTCAATGTCGCTACCTCTGGCTCTTCTCCAAATGGAAAGGTGGCCTCCAGAAGCCTCAGACATTCCTGCAGGGATAATGAAGTCTGAGCACCAAGACTGGTAAGCTAGGAAATACAACAAGAAATGTCCATGTAATTCCAAGGTGGACTTAAAATCACATAACATCCACAGCTTACCACCTTTTTTGAATAATCTAAAAGCATTATTAACCGAAACCTTGCTGTGCTCCTCACACCTCCCTATATAATCCTAGCACATTACAGCACATACCTCCGTAGGTATTCTCTCTCCTGTCTCTCCATCAATATGAGTTAGGCTCTGCACTGCTTGGAGATTAAGTCCATTTCTCCAGCTTTCCTCTCTTCCACCTGCCTCTTCGTTTTCTTCATTAGGTTTATCAGTCTCACTCTCCTTCTGCCGACTGCTATAGTTAAATACTTCTCGGCCAGCACCAAGGTCAATATCCTGCCTCCAAAGGATGTCTATGAGGTCAATGTCCTAGAAATATATCCGTTAAAGGGGAGTGTCATAAAAGGTCTAAGATTACAGAACATCATTAGATAATTCTAATTAATGAGGGACATGATAAGGATTGCTCAGCTCTTACTTGGCTAATTGTGCCAAGCATGTATTAAAAAATAAATCACAAAGGAACCACTTCGCTATAAAAATATGAAAAGCTACATATTCTATTAGTGACCTCTACTGAAGATACTACAATCTCTGTTTGATTCAGTGTACTATTTCTACCACATGTCAAGCTGTGACATTGCTTGAAAATGTAATATTAACATTACTATTAACATAAAAATATTAACATTAGCACAACTACCAAGTTTTTTTTAAGAGATACACAGCTCTATCGATGAGACCACACCCTTTCCAGCCTCTATTGTAAGGCTCATAATGTAGAGTAAGAATACTATTAGCTCACATACAACACTCTTAATAGCCAGTAGTCACTATGCAATTTGCTTTATCTAATGGCTAGATATAATAGCATAACACAGTTCTCTCTTTAAGGAAATCAGATATGAACCAATGTCAATCTAATTACAGTAGGCTAAGCTAAAAACACACAGCTACTGTACCTCTTTGGAGAGGTCGTCGCTGCTCTCTCTTTCCCCTTGCTCCTGACTGTCCTCAGGGGCCACGGCTCCCAGGCTGTCCTCTCCGCTGAGGCTATAATTGGTCTCAGAAGCACCACCAGCCCCTCTCATGGCCGAGGCTTCGGAGTTGTTCACGTCCTCCAGGCTGCCCCCATTGTCCAGGGCAATGCTGGGGCCGGACTGACTGGTTGCCGAAACCACACTCTCAGGGTCACGATGCACCAGCCAGGCACTCAGCTCGGTGCTGGGCACACGCAGATGATCCAGGGAGTGCACCTGGTTCAGAAGCCGACGAGTGGCGAAAAAATGGTCCAGGTCCACACTTTTAGGATGGATGCCATAGCCGTCCAGGGTGTTACGGAGATTGTGGAACTGCGTCTGGGTGTAGGCCGAACTGGGGCCCAGGATGATCTCATGGAGTGGGGGGAGCTGATTGTTCAAATAAGTGTCCAAGTCCAGCCGTACCCCAATTAGACTCAGGAGGATAGTGAACTGAATAAGACCCTCTGTGAAGTACTTTTTCAAGTAAAGCATTTCTTTGCAAAGGAACAAAAAAGAAAAACCTAAAAAAGGAACTAAAAAGCAAAAACTAAAAATTACACACAAACAAATGTCAAACCCACTTAAGGTAATGTTCAGCCTTGTGTACGATAAAAAAAATCAAAAGCAGACACAAGAAAAAAGGATGCTTGCTTTGTTTTCACAGTCATGTGCTTCTAATAAAGCAGAACTAGGTAAGATAAATCCTCTTTTGTTGTCTTTGAAGAAAGTTTTTTTTTTCACCCAAATTATATCCAGCTTATATATTTGTAAGCATGCACTTTCAAAGTTCACCAAGCCTGCATAGAGAGAGAAGAAAAAATATATAATATATATATAAAACATTACTATATAATAATTAGCAATTTAATTATACATTTCCACTTGCAAGTAAATTGCAAAACTTCAATTAAAGCTTAATCCGTTAAAGAACGTCAAAATGTTTGCATCATAACCTAGTATAATACATAAATTGACTTTCAAAATAATAACGTTAATACGTCCAGATTTATAAAAGAACATCAAAGTGTCTGCAACAGACCCTAATCATAACAATATAGTGACAGTTTTGTATTACTATGAGACTGTTATATTAAACATTAATGACCTCCCACCACATACACCCACCTCACAATCACACCCACCTCGATCCATCCATCCCTGTAACCCTCTAATAACCAAAAGTACCCAAAGAAATCGCGCATATTCGCCACCAATAAATTGCAGATCGGTGACTGAGCTTCGGCCTAATCTCATTCACTGCCTACATTCATCTCCTCCTACTCAAACCCCATCTGAAAACAATTTACTTGTCCAAGCACTGTGAAGTACTGACCTCGTACACTTCCGCTATCATAGCCGAGCAGTCCGTTAGCAACAAGTGGCGCAACAGCCTCTGATTGGCTAAGATACCTGTCACTCATTTTTCTCTGCGCTACAGCCAATAAGGAGGCGGGCCCTGACAAGGCTCTACCGGGGACACTGAATTAATAATAACAACTTTATTAAATACCCAGTTTTTGTCAATTGGTTAAACCCAACTGTTAAAAACGGTTCCTTCAGTTCAAGCAAAGCTGTCTTGTGCATTCGCAACAGCCGCACTGACACACACTGCCATATTCGCAATTTCGAAAGCTAACTTAGCCCGCTAGCATAGCATCTAAATAGTACGTTTTCATACTTACTCAGGAGGAGTTTACTGAAAAATGACTCCGAATGCCTCTAAATGCATACACAGCCACTGTCATCAGTCACTTCTAACTAACTACACACTTATTCCCTTAGATCTCTATATGTTATCACTCCCCTATCGCTATGAATGGCCCACCATGACTTGCAGAATTTCCTCTTGCCGACAACTTGGCCGAAACTGAGGCGCTGAAACATGCTGCCACTACGCATGCGTAGAATATTCTAGCGCACATACGGGATGAGATCATTCATCAAAATCCGCGGTTGTATACAAACTTGTAAATGCAACTTTTGTTTAATAGCATAAAAACTTGTATCTGTCTATTTAACTTCTATTAGTTGTCCCGCCTTTATTTTTCTTCACTTTCTTGATGCTCTCCGTGGGAATACAATATCGGCAAATTTGCAATATTCTACCATACAGAAAGCACTAAAACACTGTGCAGAAATGTTCTAATACCAAGAATAATAAATGGATCATGCTTTATGACAAAAAAAGTAATGTCACACTTTTTAATCAAAGTAAATTTCCCATTGGCACATAAAGTCCAGGCTACATTTCTGCTGACGGCGTTCAGTTTTACATTTTTTGACCTCACCGACTTGATTCTATATTTAAAAAATGTAACTTCTTACATTGCATTAAGTTGTCACATCAAATCGTTTAATAAATAGACTCATCAACTTTTAAAAATTAAAGAAATTATGAAGAACACAAAATAGCAAACAGATAAATGTGACTTATGTTGCAGTGTAAATTGTAGTTATAGTAATAAATTATATCACTTCACTGTAAAATGCGTTGAAATACACTAGATGGCGCTCATTGAACGTGTTTGACAGAGACCAGGGGTCACTTGTGCTCTGTAACAGGGTTCAAGATTGTAACTTCCCTCCTCATAACATTATCTTTTTTACTTGATAAATTTTGAATTACAGCTATTTTGAACTTTAAAGGTGTTTAATGTAAAACTACATCAAACATATTTCTTTGTGTCAGATGCTTGCGTCAGTCAGCCTTGAAAGGGATTGGGAAAAAGAACTGTTGTTCATAAAAATGCTACATGAGTCAGGAGTTACTGAAGAAAATATGAAAGCATAACAGTTGATTACTGAAGAAAAACCTTGAAAATGGAAATGATATTTGTAGGCTGTAAATATTAAACTATTGCCATTCAAGACGTCAAGCTTTTAGTTATCACTGGATCAGTTAGAAAACATTTCATTTACATTTACATTTACATTTAATCATTTAGCAGACGCTTTTATCCAAAGCAACGTACAAATGAGAACAATATAAGCAGTCAGGTCAACAAGAGAACAACAACAGTATACAAGTGCCATGACAAGTTTCAGTCTAGTATAGAACGCATAGCCAGGTAATATTTTTATCTTTTATTTTTTTATTAAATGAAAAAGACAAGAAAAGGAAAAGTGCTGGTGTTAGTTGGTTAAGTGCAGGCGAAAAAGATGAGTCTTTAGATGTTTCTTGAAAATGAGTAAAGACTCAGCTGTACGAATTGAGATTGGGAGGTCATTCCACCAGCTGGGCACAGTCCAGGAAAAGGTCCGTGAGAGTGATTTTGAATTTCTTTGGGATGGCACCACAAGGTGTCGTTCACTTGCAGAGCGCAAACTTCTGGAGGGCACATACGATGCAGTGAGTTTAGGTAAGTTGGTGCCGTGCCAGTGGTCGTCTTGTAGGCCAGCATCAGTACCTTGAATTTGATGTGAGCGGCTATTGGTAGCCAGTGTAACCTGATGAGGAGAGGAGTAACATGAGCTTTTTTTGCTCATTGAAGGCAACCCTCTCTGCTGCATTCTGGATCTGTTGCAGAGGCTTGACAGTACATGCAGGAAGGCCCGCCAGGAGAGTGTTACAATAGTCCAGTCTGGAGAGAACAAGAGCTTGGACAAGAAGTTGGGTTGCTTGCTCTGACAGGAAGGGTCTAATCTTCCTAATGTTGTATAAGGCAAACCTGCAGGACCGGGTCGTTGTAGCAATGTGGTCAGTGAAGCTTAACTGATGATCCATCACAACTCCTAGGTTTCTGGCTGTCCTCGAAGGAGTTATGGTTGACGAGCCCAGCTGTATAGAAAAGTTGTGATGTAGCAACGGGTTAGCTGGAATCACCAGGAGTTTCATTTCAGAGAATGTCTTTATGCTATAAAACTCTGTGATACTTGGAAATGAGACTGTGTGACTAAATTTAACCTAAAAAGTGTCACTGTTTCTTCCATCACCTTATCAATCAATTTATTCACATTTACTTTGAAAACTAATGTGAAGAAACATCCAAGTGTGACTGGAAGGTTTCCTATAAGCAGAAAGCTTTAATTGACCTGATCCTGAAATTGTCACATTTAAGAAAACAAAGTTCAGGAACGAAAATAGTTTTGCTCTTGAAATTAATACAACATAATAAAGGATTTCCTACAAACAGGGTAAGAATCACATCTCCTCGAATCCTTCCTTAAAACTGCATGACGAATCTAATTTTCTCAATTGTCAGACTAAATACTCTAAGCGTGTAAATAAGACAGTAGTTTATGAGCGCATATACAATATTTAACGTATCTAATGAACGGGAAACATGAGTTAAAAGAGCGCCCCTTATAAATATTTACCTCGTTAACCATAGTTTCCGCCGACATACCATAATTTCTGCAGTTACTGTTACTACAATAAAACTATAAATTGGATTCCAGTGCAATCAATAAAAAAACAGTTTGAAAGACGTTATATATACTATAGTTATCAAGATTTAAAAGCAGTAACTAGGGTATTTTGGCGGAAACTAGTGTTACTATGGTAAATGGTTTGCAGAGGATTTCCTGTTGTTGTGAAGATCCGCCGTTAGATTTGCATCTAGACGGGACTCGAGCTCGTGCCACGTTCACGTTACGCTACGGTGCGTTAGCCTCAAATGTGTTCCCTATCATTCCTCGGTGAAGTGCTGTCCCCGCTTGGATTCACTCGAGTATTTGACCTGAAGTAGAATAATCGAAAGGAACATAACGTTAGTTGTCAGCATCTGTAGTAGATCTGCAGCGTCTAAATCTCAGAAAGAGAGAAGGGTAACGTTAGTGTTATTTCAGTCTAATACGGTGCAACTGCATTATGCAGAGTGGAGCCTTTTTTTCTCGCTCGCAAATAAAATAATGGGAGAGAAATGAGAAGGAAAACAAAAGCACAGCGAATTCTTGACTACGAAAATGAAGAGGACGAGGAAGAAGAGGAACAAAAAGCGGACTGCTTCAGCGTAAGATCATCCACGGAGACGTGACTTGAGTTTTTAATGTCTCATTGTTGGTTAGCAACTGTTAATGGCATATGTTTGATCCCAGAAGAATAATCAGTGTCATGTCAACCCTATTGTCTAACAGAACGGTGCACAGAAACGAAGAAAAATGTTTTCCACCAAAGAAAAAGCAGAAGAAAATAGCTCATCCACCGCCAGGCTTCAGAAGTTAACGTTAGACATGAAGGTTTGGGCTTTTTTCTCATTATCAGTGTCTAATCGATGTTTTTTTTTATGCATTTTGACTGAGAAGACGGACAGCAAACCTATCTGTTTTGATTATCACAGTTGTTCCACATCGGTTTTTAGCAGCATCGCACGCTTCAGTATCACCCATGATTGTTACTGATCTTGGGTTACTGCTGCACTTTTCGCACCGTGTAACGGTAGATTTAATTATTTTTATCCTACAGCAGTGGTGTGAGGCAGGGCAGGCGGCCATTCCTGGCCGCTAAGGGAGAACAATAGGGTAAAGCATGGTACAATACACCATTTGATCACACAACTAAAGCCCTGTACTCAATCCCCCCCAAGTACAAGCTCACCAGAGGGCCACAAGTTTTGTAACTCGAAACTTAAGAAAGTTTGAAAGAGTCTCTTATTTTAAATTATTTTGTTTGTACCCTTATAAAAATTCACTTTGGTACTGACCCCCATGGAAATCACCAGTTTTGTGTGGGACGCCCACTGATCTATATATATATATATATATATATATATATATATATATATATATATATATATATATATATATATATATATATATATATATATATATATATATATATATATATATATATATATATATATATATATATTTATTATAGATCAGTGGGGACGCCACAATATGGGCTCATTAGCTTTACTTTTGTATGACAGTAGTGATTACCTTTGCTGACAGCACATCTTGAACTAGCTTAAGATGTTTTGCTGGGCTTATAGTCTCCCATGTTGGTCTTTTGCTGCTTTGGGGGACCTAGTCATGCTTGGAGATCAGCTGAACCATTTAAAATATTATTTTTTAAGGGTTAGGGTTAACAGCTGGTAGGCCACCACAGTTGTATTGTAAAAACATTGATATTTCAGTTGAAGCTGCTTACCGTTATTAGTTTTTGAAAATGTAACAATCAACTTTGTCAATGTAAGCAATATTAAAGTGGCTGATGTTCTAAATATCAGCTCGGTTGTGATTTGGGTGCATTCATATTTGAACAGTTTAACGTACATATCAGAGGAAAACTGGCCCGTTAGTTTATATATTTCTTCTTCACTGACTGCTAGATTATTCCTTTATTTCTCAGTGCTTCAATCTCAGAAGTCATTTCAATCAAGAACGAGGAGTTACCACCCACACAAAGTTCTGTGGTCAAGCTTCCTCAAAGTTTATTGTCCAATCTCCAATTTACTACATACTACTTTAACATACAAAAACAGCATGCAGGGTAACCATCCAATGAGCATAAACATTACATCATATAGGGATATGATGTATATAATGAGAATAATCATTTTTGACAAACAACAGGTGTGTTTTCTGCATCACATCTTATTTTCAGTCTTATATAGACTTGTACGGACTGAGAGCCTATTTCTTACACCAACAAAAATAGTTCAAAGTAATACTTTATTCGTCAGACAAGCAACACAAAATGACAGCTGGTCTGTAACAGCATATGAGAAGAAGAGTGAGATAAACCTCAGTCCAAGCGTTCATGGTGAGAGAAAACACAATCAAATTTCAGGGCTGAAATGAACAGTTGTGTAATTGGCAGTGACAACCGACTGAGTAAATAGAAATGTTAGGACTCTTTCTTGTCATGACAGGTTAATGAGCTGGATTGTTCTTCCGCAGACCTCTATGCTGACAGTCCTCCTGCTTCTGAGTCTGAGGTAGGAAGCGAGTCGGTTGTGTTCAGCATTCGAGACACTGATGTGCTTCTTTGCTTGTGAGACATTTGATTCTAGGCCTGAGCTTGTGTGCTTTTTTCTGATGGCAGGAGGCTCATTTTTTACAGTCCTATTCAAAGAAGGAGCTCATTGCCATAGTCTTATGCATGCAGAGGGAAATGGATGACTTGAAGGAACAACTTAGGTGCCTAACAGGTCAGTAGTGTTTTATTCGGTTAGATATTTTGATTTATTGAATTTTATAAATAAAATCTTCTCATTTGACTTACCTGATACAGCATGTGGAAAGCTAGGAAGAAACCTGGAAATACTAATCGAGAAGACCAAGATGTGGTCAAATGGGAACAACGGTACCTCTCTCGGGACTCAAGGCATGGTACAGGCACCTGCCGAGGTGGATGCTGTGATTCCAGATGTATGTTCTCCTCCAGCTATTATGAATGGGCAATGGCTGAATCAGGGTCCAGGACCACAGAAACCTCACAAGGCCACTCAGAATGCTCTGAGGGATGGGCTCTTCACAGAGGTAGTCTATAAAAGTTAATTAGACCTTACAGTCACAGGTTGCACAATAAATAATCATTATTTGTAATTGGCTCACTATTTGCTCTACTAATTGGGTTGTTCATTTTCTGTCATGCCCTAGTTTTATCCTACTATCCTAAAATGTAATACTTCAATCATTTATTTGTCATTATGAATTTTCCAGCATTTTCTGAGTGTTTAAAAAAAATTAATCCTACAACAGTTGTATAAAAAAATTTTGTGCACAGTTTTTTTTTTTTTTTTTTTTGCCATTTCATCTTAAGGTTTTTCTACGGAAGAGGATTAGGGTCAAGCAATAATAAAAAAATTAAACCATCACAAGATTATAGTCATTATATTGCGGTTTATAGTATTATAAAAAAGTTTGTATTTCTACTTTTTTCCCCAAAAAATTTAACGAGTTTAATCTCGAAACACAATGACTTTATTCTCGATATTTAATGACTTTATTCTCAAGATTGTATTTCGAATTTTTTCTCGAATTTTAACGAGTTTAATCTCGAAACAACTACTTTATTCTCGATATTCAATGAGTTTGTTCTCAAGATTGTATTTCGACTTTTTTTCTCGTAATGTAACGAGTTTAATTTCGAAACACAATGACTTTATTCTCGATATTTAAGGAGTTTATTCTCAAGATTGTATTTCGACTTTTTTTTTCTCGTAATTTAATGAGTTTAATCTCGCAATATAATGACTTTAATCTCGAGATGGTTTTATTTTTTTATTATTGCTTGGCCCTAATCCTCTTCTGTATTTTTCAGTGGTCAATCGTTCTTTTTTTTTTCTCTGTAACATTGTAGTGTTATATTTTTTAAACAAAACAATTAGTTTGGCTGTACTGCTGAGTAATTTGCAAAAAAATTGTAAAAAAAAACAAAACAAAAACAGCTTGATTAAGTTGTTATACAATCGTCATATCGGCCACTCCCTACGTACATAAAATAAGAACTTTGTTTCTTAACAAGCTATTGTGTTTTTTTTTTTTTCTCTCAGTTTATCACTCCTGAACTTTTGGAGAGTTGTAACACAGGCACCACTGCCCAAAAACTGACCAATGACCTTCTCCGTGGACTCTACGAGAGGGAATGCCTGGCTTCCCACTCCATATCTGGAGTTGTGTACAATAAAAGAGGCCAGCCAAAGCCTGCTCTGCCTACCGAAGAGGTCGAGGCAATCCTGAGTAAGATTCTCTCCTGTCATTTTGAATATTGTAAAAATGTAGAATAATTTGAATCTATTATTCTTAATTTTCGGAAATATTCCCATACAGGAACCGTTCACTATTTCTTTCCTGGCAAGACTGATGTAGAGATCAAGGGCTACATCCGACAGAAACTGCAAAACGAAGCCAAGAGACTGAGGAAGAAACCATCACTCTCAGGCCAATACGAGGCTAGTGGTCTCAATGTACCATTAGATATGATCGACCAAAATTGAAACATATGGTTGGTTAGGGGATATCAATTGTATGTTCTCCATGAAGTTAGCCTTATTCGGTGTTACTTACATTTAAGAATCGTGGACTCAAGTGAAGTTGATGTGCATTGACAATAGTCTTTAAAGAAAGTCACAATGATCTCTTGCGGCAACTGTTTGGCTGTTGGCGGTTGTGACGTTACATATGTGAAAATGCAAATGAGCGGTTCCAGATAAGTCCAAGGCCCCGTCCACACGGAGATGCGTTTCTGTGAATATGCACACATTTTTTATCGGATCGGCATTTCGTCCACACTGATCCGGCGTTTTCGCAAGGTGAAACCGCTATTTTTTGAAACCGGGTCCCAAAGTGGATAAATTTGAAAACGCCGTCTTTGCGTTTTTGTCTGGACAGCTAATCCGTATATTTTCTGAAACGATGACGTCATCAGCCCACGTCTCCCCCCTAGTCAGACAGCTCTACGTCATGTAACAGCAACAAAAACATGAACAAACACTGAACGATTGTCTTTTTATTAACTAACACTGATTAATAAATGTATTGTTCCATGTTCGTTTGTGTACCACGCGCAAGGTTTATGAGCATAGTCCAAGTCTTCTTCTCTGTTTTTAGTGTATCTCTGTGGCAGAATTACAGCGCAACATACTGGTCTGGCATGTATACTACATCATTTTGCGGTTTCATGTGGACGCGGATATTTCTTGAGATGAGGAAAAAAAAGATCGGATTGGGGTAAACTCCGTCTCCGTGTGGACGGGGCCCAAATGTTGCATTCATGAATGGCTTTGGCTGAAACGAGCACAGTCGATGCTTAGATATTGAGATGTTTAGATATTTAATGATGTGTCTCTGTGAATGTCTGTTTTTTTGATACTTTGTATTTACCAGATGTAGGACTTCAGGACGTAACATTGTGTGAGGAGTGTAATAGGCTGTGACTATTATTTACGTTGTACATTTTCAATGTATTTCTTATTTGATGATGTTCTTTGGTCTATATGACAACAGCTTTATGTTTGTATTTTTTCGTTATTAAATACTGAAAACACAGGTGTTGTTACTAGTATTAGCTTTTAAGATATTTTTTTTTCTTCAATATGAGATTATGTAGCTAATGCATGATGCAGTGAAATGAATGGTAGAGACTAGAGTTGGCAGGTGTATTATCATGTACAACGCCTTCTCAATGAGGGCCGTTGAGAACAATGCAAGGTACTTTTGGAGAGCTGGTGAGATGGAGAGAATCAATGACTGAGTGGCACAGTCAGAGTGACAACAGCAGGGGTTCTGGGCCAGTTGTCTTGGCAACCTCAGTCTTCTGGGCCACAGCAGTCTGGGTCTCACCCTGGCCATTGCCTCTAAGCATCTGCCTGTTGCAGGGATGAGTGGGCTTTTTGACAAAAAAATAAAAGGCAAAAAGCTTTTATGGCCCAAAAAGAGATTAGGTCTGTCACCAAGTGGCAATTTTAGTCTTTGTTTGATCATCGATAGGATGCTTCAGTGGAATATTTGATAAATGCTTAGACCTTCGTCTTGTCGACTGGGCGGAAAACAAAGTTTTGTAATGGCTGCGTTTTTAAGCTTCCGTTCCACAGTAAATAGGGGCCTGTCTGGCCAGATTGATGGCACAGGCAATGATTGAGCTGAGCGCAACCCTCTACTTATCATAAGCTTCATCAGAGACAGTGGGGGGATAGGCAGAGACTGACGAAAGGATGCGTGTGCATGATTTTGCAAACCAATGTGTGAATGGACCTGAATAATATCTTGGTTAATTGTCATCATGATCGAAGATACAAAGTTTGCAATACCATATCAATATGGTATACAATTTGGATATGACATTGAGCTGTAATGCTTCACTGTTCCTTGCCTTAGTTGTTTTTCAGTATGAGTGTTTTCAGCCTGTTTATTTTTTTTATATAAAAATTCGACATGCAGTTGCATCAAACAATGGTATAAACATCATTCAATGTAAACTGTGATGATCGTAATTAATCGCAATTACAATTTTAAGGGAATAATTGACAATTGTGATGTTTGTCATAAATGTGTAGCCCTAACTATAATGATAAAGATCCACCCAGTGTTTTTTTTTTTTTTTTTTATCTCGTTAAATATTTTCCCCTTTCTCAAATCAAGCCAATCTCAGATGCCTGTCTGTGTGACGTCACAAACAGGCCCCTCCCACGATTGTTTGATTGACCGTAGTGTTTCAGCACTAGTGTATCAACTACTGTGGATACTGAGATAATCTCGCTTGGGCTTGGTTCAAGGCAACCGTGCCGAGTGTGAGTACATCCTAAATGCATCTATCTTCGTGCAAATCATTTATGATCCAGCTTCACCTCCAGAAGAAGGTTTTTTAATGAATCTTTGCAAATTGCCTTTCCTTGTAATGTGCTAGTTAATGAGTTTGATGAATGCGGCTAAAGTTCACAGTCTCCCCGAGAGTGGCTTGGAAGAGAGGGGCGGGGTCATTAGAGCTCATTAGCATTTAAAGCGGAATGCAATAAAACAGCATGCTTTAGACAGAGCTGTTTCGATGGTAAAATCAGTGGTGTTTTACACTACCATTGAGAAATCTTAACCAAACTATGTTACAGACTTTCCAATAAGACATATCAATGATTAATCATATCAACTTGTGGGAAATGGCCTCCGATGACCCCTTTAATATACGTTTACAAAAGAATACATTAAAGCTGCAGTAGGTAACTTTTGTAAAAATTTATTTTTTACATATTTGTTAAACCTGTCATTATGTACTGACAGTAGAATATGAGACAGATAATCTGTGAAAAAATCAAGCTCCTCTGGCTCCTCCCAGTGGTCCTATTGCCATTTACAGAAACTCGCTCCCAGTAAAAAATAACCAATCAGAGGTGCGTTCCGTAACTTTGTTTGTGTTCAAAATGTAGAAAAATGTATATAAGCGAGTACACCATGAATCCATTTTCCAAACCGTGTTTTTAGCTTGTCCTGCCCTTACGAAAATTAACCATGGTTTTACTACAAATAAAACCAAAAAACCATGGTTACTGTAGTTAAACTATGGTAACCACAAATTAACCATGGTTTTGCTATATTAACCATAGTTTAACCATGGTATTTGTAGTAAATCTATGGTTTTACAAATGGCAGTCAATACGCCAAAAAACCATGGGTTACTACAGTTTTACTATAATAAAACCATGGTTATTTTTCGTAAGGGTGAATCACTAGGGTGCACCTATAATAAGTGTTTATATTCTAAATATTTCAGATTGCTTCAGGGGGACCACGGCGGAGTAACCCAGTACCTTTGTGATTCTTCATAGACATAAACAGAGAGAAGTAGTTCCGGCTACGATGTTCTTCCGCAAGACGCAAGCAGTTCTGTTTATTAACCGCTAGGGGTGCTCCGATCACGATCGGCTCTATGTGAAATCACGCACCTGATGGAATTAACCGCTGATTAGAGAACCGGCTTTACTGATGAGATGCGCTTAACGATCGGCCGATCGTGATCGGACCACCCCTATTAACCGCTAGATCGTAAAAAGTTACCTACCGCAGCTTTAATGGCATTAATTTTTAGGTGTACAATACAAGGAAAACATTCTAGGTATGTTCTGTAGTGTTCAAAAGTTTATATAGCCTGTATTTATTTGATCCGAACTATAGTGAAAACAAATCTAATTATTATTTAAAATGACTTTTCTATTTTAAAATTGATTTATTCATGCTAGGCAATGCTGAATTTTCAGCAGCCATTACTCCAGTAGTCTCACATGATCCTTCAGAAATCTTTCTAATATGCTGATTTGGGGTTGCACATTTCATATTATCAATGTTAAAAACAGTGCTACTTAACTTTTGTGGAAACCATGTTACCATGTTCCTTTTTTTCAGGATTTTTTGATGAATAGATTTATTTAAAAAAAAAAAATTATGATGTAAAGTCTTTACTGTTACATTTAATCAGTTTAATGTGTCCTTGCTGAAATGGAAAAAAGTATTTATTTTCCAACAAACTGATCTCTGCTTCATTAGTTTGCACATTTTTTTGTCGCGTACATTAATCTTCCTTCAAAACAGCTGGTAAAAGAGTCGCGCAATAACGTGCGTCATCACTAAAACACTGCATTAGATCTGGCTTTTGTTCACACAGTACTCATCCCGGGACTGAACCCAGAAATGTTACTAGGTCCCCAACCCGGGTTCAATGCATAGACAAAAGAAATGGACACAACGACCCCATTGGATTCAACAGAAAAAAATTAAGTAAATTAGAAGCACTCACTTCCTGGGGGTCGGGCGTACTGCGCCCAGAGTTGCTTCAAAAAAATATGAAACCCTGCCCCCCTGCTTCAATGCCGTAATCAATCCTGGGACATGTTTGCTTTTACACAGAAGGCGACCCAGCAATGTTCCCGGAATTTGCCGGGTCAGACATGCAGTGTGAAAGGGGTTTGTATCGCTTGTATTGTGTTTTTGGAAGAGGTTTGACATTTTATTTCAACTAAAATCATCATGATCTGTTGACATAAGATATCTTTTTTTTTTTTTTGTAAAACATTTTTAAAATCAATTCAAATTCCCCAAAATCTCATATTTAGCTGTTCCCCACATTTGCATGCAACCCTGTTATACTGCATTAATTTAACAATTATTGAGGAACTTTTAGAGTTTTGATAGCCTATTCATGGAAAGTGCCACATGTTTTTCTTTATAAAAAGTAGGGTTAGCAATTGTATATTAAGATGTTGGTTTCTTAAGACGGTTCTCATTTATTGAATTCAGCACTTCAGGCTAATGAGGCCAGCTGTGTAATCACAAGTTATTTACAGCCTTCTTTGAATATTCAAAGTGCTGTGATTGCAACAATTTTATTCCACCATAAAAAGGAATCACCACAAAACAATTAGCCTCCCAATTTTAATGGGAAACATATATTTATGAAAATAATACATTTGTACAGTATGTAAATACTCTTTTTGGTCACACATGAACTCCCAGTAGGTTGATAGGCCGGTTGTTTTATCTTTTTGAGATGTCAGCTTCAATCTGTGTGTGTGTGTGAGAGAGACGAATAGATAAAGAGTAAGCTTTTTTCATATTCTCAGCCAACCCAGGATTTAGTTTTCAATAAATGTTATGTCCACCATTTAAACACATTAGTTTAACTTTGTTTTGCTCTATTAACCTAATTTCCTTTTATATTTAACACTGTCAAACATCTGCTCCTTTTGCATAGTGGGTAATAGTGTGAACCGGGATCTGAAGATTAGCTTAGGTGCCATTTTCACTTTTGCAGAGAAAGGGAAGTAAATGAAAGAGGAAGTATCATATGCTGCTGTAATAGGACAAATATATTATGATAAACCTGTACTAAAACAAATCTGCAAACACACAATTAAAACAAGTTACTGTACCAGTTTCTGGAGCTCATTGGTGCGAGCAGCCAGGAGATCAATGCGGGGCAGCTTGGCCTGTTCCTTCGAAAGACATAAACATACACAGAACACCAGATTTATCAGCTACATCAACAGGAAACTATAGATTTATTTTATTTATTTCTAAATGTGACTAATAGCTTATGTTACGAATAGTTCATTCAAAAATGATGTATGAGATGTAGATCAATTCTTCATCAAAAAAAATATTTGGGGAAATATAGCATTACATCATTTGCTCCCCACTGGATCCTCTAGTCTACAGTTCAGTTCAATTTGGTCAACCATGGTTGTTTTTAAATGTGCTATATAAATAAATTGAACTGAACGGAACTATTTAACTTTAAACCATTGCTTCTGGCCAAAATACAGAGTCCATAAGCCATGCTTCCTCCAGTGAAAAAGTCTATACTTTGTTATCCTCCCCAATCAAAATTTACACACATATTTGCTTATGATCAAATGGTGTTTAATCTGTGCATATTTCTCTCCTGATTCAGAGGAGATGACTTTTTCACAGTAGAAAGCAATATTATGGATACAAGACTTATATTTTAGCCGGAAGCAACAGTTTGAATTTCCTTTACAAGGCTTAAAGGGTTACTTCACCCAAAAATGTAAATTGGCCCATGAATTACTCCCCTTCAAGTCATAGGTGTATATGATTTTCTCCTAAACCTTCAGCAGATCTTTAACATGTGATGTGAATTTAGCCTGTGGGGGAAAACATTGCCTTGGCGACAATTGAAATAAACGGGACAATCACGCCGAAGAGTTGCTGTGTCGTTTTCTGTACCTCCAATAAACTAACAAATTATGAATTGAAGTTCCACATCCTTCCTAATAAACATACAAAGCCGGAAAGGATTACAAAATGGCTACAAGCAATAAATTGTGAGGATGATCAAGGGGAGTTGTGGAATCCCAAGACTAAGCATGTGTGTGTGTGCAGTCGGCATTTCAGTGCACAGGCAGGCTATATTAACATCGTGTTCATTATTAACGCTATCAAAACTGTGTAAGGTTGTTTCAGAAAGTGGAATGCATATATAATTAGCCTTATCATTCTACCTTAAGCAAAACTATTTAACGTTAGCCTTGTGTCGAACATAAACCCACTTAAAAAAGCATGTGGACACGTAACAACTTAGTTTTGTGTCAGAACTTTTATACTTTCATTCATAAATTCACCCCGTCTGTGTTTGCGAAACAATTGAATCGCGGAATCCAGTCAAAAATAGAACTTGTTGTATAAAGCAGAACGTCACAGGATTTGGCTATTTTTGAATTAATACATCTATATTAGGGCTGTAAAATGAATCAAATATCGACATGGACTAGTGTATATGAATATTAAAGTTAAAAGAGACTACAATTGTACTACGTGTCTCTTTGAATGAGTGCTCAATATGTGCATTTTGCCATTCAGATACACAGGATGCTGACAGACAGTGTTTTCCCCCACGCCGGCCACGCCCCCAGCTATGACTAGATGCCGACTGTATCTATTCCATGTAACGTCAAAATAAAAGTCACTTCAAAGCGTTTGTAACAGTTTTACTCTTTTTCTTTCTTTTACAGTCACGTATCTTCCTTGAACCCAAACATTTCTGGAATTTACTGTAAATGTACAACAATTCTAAAAATAAAGAAATTATTTATTTATAAATTGTTTATCATTATTTTTCTTTTTATTATAGGTTTATTAAAATTAATAAATAATAAATGTTTAGATTAGATTAGATTCTAATTTATTTTCATTGCACATGTAAGGTACAAGGCAACGGAATGCAGTTAGCATATAACCAGAAGTGCTATAGCCTAAGCAGTAAATACAGGATATACAGTGTCTAAAATGTTATTACGTGTACTTTATAATTTTATACTTTGCATTTTATCACATTATTTCCATAATGACGAGTCCGGTGTTAAAAAGTTATTTATATCACATCCAAAAAGCTGTATATTCAAACACATTACTAAATTCCTCAAAAAAAAAAAAGTTCTTTCAAATAAAGTGGCAAAAATGTTTTTTTTTTTTTTTTTTTTTCATAAATTGTTTTTATTTGTCTTACTTTGGTAATTTATGTAACAAAAAAAAAAAAAAACATTAATTAGCTCACTTTTAAAAGGTAAACTAATATATTTGGTGTCATCAAATATAAACATATATCAATTATAAATTGATTGATTAACTGAGTGACAAACAGCAGAAGTGGTCTGTCCACTAGATGGAGCGATTTTTCTTTATATTGATACCACTGAGAAAAATAGTGTGGCACTTTACAAAAAAATACACTTTTACAAAAACATTTTTAATACTTATAAGGATGCCTGGCAATAACAACATGAAAATTCGTCCCCATATAATTATAAGGTTCTATCTGACATTATTGCATATTCATATTCTGTGAATTATTTACATCATGTTTTTGTTTTTTTGTGTACATTTTTTCAGACTTTTTATTTAGAAAACAAAAAGGTTCTATCTATAAAGTATATGGAATGCAAAAACGTTGAATCTCAAAAATCTCTCAAAATGCAGACAGAACCTTATTATTCAGAAGTTGTAATTTTAATTTCACCTTTTCTTGCACCATGCATTGCATTTGTGCTTCCTTTCTATTGTATTGCTTGCATAATTCATAAAGTATTTCAACATACGCTTTATGTGGACATACATTTACAGTAAATATCCTGCTCTTTCCTCTGTCTTATTTGAACAAGGTGGTTTTATAAGTTTTTCTGTTTGCCGGTTCACAGCACACCTTATCTAACGTGTCCTCTAAAGGGACTTTAGCTGTAAATATGACTGCAGGTCTCTCAGGTGTTTCCAACAAGAGACTCCTCCAGTATATAGTTGACAGAAATATCTGAGTAATCCTTCTTCTTTTTTATGACAAAGCAGATTAATAAAATCAGCAAAGAAAGCAAGCAGAAATAGTTTTGAAGTTTGAAATAAAGACCTGGCTGTATGACATTATGCAATGTTAACATCAAAGATAGGATTGTAGTTCTGCTTCTTAAAGTTTGGATATCTTGGGCAACATTATAATTAATAACCAACTTACACAGGGGAGGCCATTGAAAAGAAACTTAGGTACATAGTACCAAACAGACCATTTCAGCACCTTGCTGAGAGCAGAAATCAGAATTTTAATCCCAAATCGGTTAAGCTTTTTTATGGTCTTGTGAAGCACGATGGCTGTAACAGTTAAAGGGAACCAAACAGGCAGTGCTTTATTTTCATACATTTTGAATGACATTCAAACCTGCTCCTATCTCAGCTTGGGGATCCAGTATTCATCTGTGATTTCCCCACATTATGCAAATGTGAGCATCATCTGTCTGGTGGCCTTGTGAAATTAAACATCAGAGGCGAAACTGGGAACCTGCTCAGATGGCAAGCATTCTTCTGTTGTTATAAAAGCCCCTATAATACTAAAATATCTCTTATATTTAAAAACCATATTCAAGAATGCAAACAATGTGTGAAAAATAAATAAATAAATAAATACAATAGTTTCTCTGCAATCTGTCTTGATTTGGGCAGGTGAGTATATCTTTTTGGTTGACCATGCAAATGTTAAACCAACTTCACGCTCCCATGAGGTCGTTCACTTGGATTGCCCTCCCTCTTTCGATCACATGTCTGTAACTTTAACTCATGTTGCACTGGGTTGGACCTAATGTTCAACTTGGACTGAAACTGTGTTTGTGTGAGGCTGTATAGGCTGCTGCCTGAGCAGGAGAGGGAGATTAAAAAAGACTGATAGAGAGAGAGAGCGAGTAAGGGAGGGACTGAGAGAGAGGAAGGGGGAAAGAGAGCACCTGCAGCACTCAAAGCAGACATTCAGTAGTGTGGAGGTTAATTAACAGAAGGGGAAGCAAAAAGGTGAGAAGGTATTAACAGCTCTCAGCAGACTGAACTTGAGCGGTAAAGTGAAGTTAGTGAGTGAACATAGGGGGCTGTCAATGCGAGAATGGTTTTATAACTTCTGGACACCTGTTCTTCTGAACCAAAGAGCACTTTTGAACACATCTTTTCAGGTGAGAACTAATCAAATGCTCATTTTTGTGTTTTCAAAGTTAATTTGTTTCTATTTTTTTTTTTTTTTTTTTTTGCATATACAAGAACATTAGAGTTCATTCTTAATTTGGCTGATTTATTTAAAAATGCATGCATTTAAAAAAAAAGTAATGAATAAAGCTAATTCAACTTAACAAAATAAAATGAAACAAAATAAGAAAATACATAAAATAAACTAAAACTAAATATTAAAATCATATAAAGTTAGTATAAAAATATAAAATTGAAGAATCTTTAAATATAGCAAAACTGATTTTATTTTAGTTGGTTGCCAAGGCAGTTTTTCTCACTTTAATTTAGTTTAACTAGATGTACTAAAATAATTAAAACTGAAAGGTCTATGCAAAAAACATATGCATAGACATATTTTTTAAAAACGGTTACTAAAAAAAAATGACAAGAACACACAACAGTATTACTAAACATTACTGAGATTTAAATGAAAACGGAAAATATAAAAATAAACACTAATTCAAAACATTTTATAAAAACTATACTTTCTCAATGATAATAAAAGAATAACAGTGTTCTTAACCATTTCACTATGGACAATGAACTGAACAAACAGTACACAGTAATAGATGAGTGGAATGTGAAATTGTGTTCATGAAGTCTCCTTACAGAGCCTGTTACGAACAAATGATCTAGTGAAGGCCTCTTCTGAGGGGCTGTAGGCTACATGGGAAGCTTGACATGCCATGTTATATGCCCAGATGAGAGAGCAGTAACATTCTGCACACAAACGGCAGCAGTATGATGTCCAGGCAGAGACTTGCAGGCAAACTTGACACCCTCCATGACTGCTCTGAATATGGCAGGGCCTGGCTGCCCTTGAGTTAACCTCTCTTCTCCTCAAACATTTGTATTACCGGGAAGGCTTTGAACTCGGTTAGCGATTTCCTAGGTTTAGATACAGTGTACTCTCCCTGTGATCTCTGGGGTCCTTTACTGCTGCTCAGTCACACAAGGAGGAAAACAAAGTAACTTATTATCTAGCTCTAAGGATATACTCCTTAGTATCAGAGAGTCTTGTAGAAGGTCAGGTGACTTTCAAGAATCCGCTGCAAATTTTTGTAAAAAAAAATAATAAATAATAATATTGTAAAAGTATTTAAGAACAATAAATAAATTGTTAATTTTTAAATTAATTTGTATATTTTACTATGTTTTTGTTGTTGTCATTTTTATCATGCACATTTGTTTAGCTGGTTTGAAATTCTGTAATCCACATCGAGCCTGGCACATTTTAATATGCAAACTGTGGCTCATAATTTGAAATAATCAAGCCATAATCAATAGGCAAGAACAATAAAACCATTAAATGAACCTTCGCCTCCCTATAGCTGAGGAAAGCACCTGACTCTCCTATAGGATTAAACCTTACAGTCATTTTCAGAGTCCAATAGGATATCCTCCACAAAAGTTTACTTGGCCACAATAAACTAAATGCAATTTAGGTGAAAGAGAAGTAGCTGCTTCTAAAAGTGACTGAATCCTGTCATTACATAATTTCAGAGGATCCGTGACAAATCCTGCACAGAGAGACTCTGTTACCCCATAAAATGACTGTATTCCCGTGTGTTGAAAATACCCCCTTATTTTGTATTTGGCAAACATTGTGCCATTACATGAAAATGTTTTATGTGTTGCATTAAGGCTGTTTTTGTTTCTGAGCCTTTATGGTAGGGTTTTTAGACTTTTTTTTATACCAATGACCCCTAAATAAGAAGAACTTCTTTGGCCATCTCTCTAACATGCAGGATATTTTTGCTGTATCTATACTATGTGGAGGAAAAAAACAGTAAGAAATGCACCCACAAGTCAGAAAGAAGCTTTGTCACATTTGCCACAAAAAGTATATACATGTGGCGACACTGCCTTGTTTCTTGCATGAACCCTAGCAATATTCTACCAGAAAGTTTCAAGTATATTGGGTGGCAACCGCCAAGTGAAGGGTGTGTTTATTCGTGCCTTCTAAAGATCACTTCGGATCTGATAATCAAAATCTTATCGCACACCAGTGCTATAAAAACCTGCTGCATTCACTGGACAGACAATCACATTTTCATTGATACATTCAATGATGACCATGACAATGTTGCTAAGGGACACACCTTAGTGTGAAACCAGGCATACACATTATTATCACCAGTATGCAGGTGTGTGAGTCTCCAGGGTATCCATTGCTATGGCTACATCATTGTACATGCTTTGTGATGTGTACAATAGCTATACACGGTCTGTCCAATATTACAAAACAAATGATACGCTATCATTTCGTGGGAAGAAATACAAAGATATCCATCAAGGTGATGTTCAAGTGTCTTGGTTCATGCACTGTTATTTTGGTGCATCTCAGATCTCAGGGGAGTGTCAGGGGATCCAGTGGTGCCGTTCATTAATTAAACAGCTGAGCAGCAGAGTCAGGTGTCCTCTTGTTATTCTAATCTAATCATTGGATGAGGAGACACGCATATGACCTCACAGAGGAATAGTCTTGATGCTTAGAATGTGTAGCCTTTATGATAATGTTTTTTTTTTCCATAAAAGCTCATCCTAGGGCAAAAACCATGTGTTCGTTGGTGTTACGCTGAGAACAGAGAATTAAGGAGCTTGCTGTTAAATTATGATGGCTTGGAAACTATATTTTAAAACATTATTCAGTATCTTTCTTCTCAAGCTACCTAACAAATCTCCATTCGTGTTACAGGTCTACTTTGCTGTCTTCCGTTCGCACCTGTCATGGCCGACCCTGCATGGTGGAAGCTCACCTTCCTGAAGAAAAAGAAGTCAGAGTCGAAGGTCCAGTATGAAATGCCCCCCGATTTCAGCACCAACAATGCAAACAAAGACCTGGGCAACGATGATGCAGACAGCAATTTAGATGCCAGACTGGAAAAAATAGTGGATAAATCGAACACCAAGGGCCGTCACGTCAAAGTCTCCAATTCTGGGCGGTTTAAGGAGAAGAAAAAGATCCGTGCGACCCTGGCAGAAAACCCAAGCCTTTTCCCCGAACCTGCTCTGACTGACAAGAGCCATGTGGAAAAATAACATCCAGACAAAGCACAACGTTAGATGCACAAACTCATTTATACTAATTCTTCTTTGAAAGGCTGCATGTGGATCAGAGTTAAGACTGATGCAGCGAAGATACTGGAACAGAAAATTATTATTTTTGCCAGCAGTACTTTAATTGAAATGCAACCCTGAGATGATTATTAAGGACTGAATGTTTCCTGTGAATCATAAACAGAATATTGTCATGCTCATAAAATGCATTATCATCATTGTGGGAAAAACTTGACAAGAAAGGCACAGAAACTCTTCCAACTCTCATTTATAAATCACACAATCTGTTCACTTTAAAATTTCATGTGGAGAGTTACACTAATCTCAAACCTGTGGGAGACAGACTGTTGCTCAGATTTGCAATTTTATGCGCCCTTTTGATAAGCACTTGATCACGTGTTTTTTCATGTTGCTGTTTTTTGTGGTTGGACAACTCAGTTGTGCGTAGGACTTTATCTCTGATTTTATCATTTACCATAAAAAGGGTTTAAATTAGGGCATGGAGAGTCAAAGTCACAGTGTGTTAGAGATAAGTTCTCCAACTATCACTACAGCTGTAATTTGCCATGTTTAATCTGTACTTGTCAACTGTTTACTGCAGTCTTTAAGGATTATTGTTAAAATATGCAAAATAAAGATTTTTATTGCATTGCTTAGATGTGTTAAATTGTGGAGAAGTGCAAAAAGCTAAGCACAAAAGTTATTTGAATGCCACTGCCATCTACTGGCAAAATAATTTCTAAAAATAAATTATAATTGCTGCAAAATTTAAAGAGTTTATTACTTTGTTTTACATATACAGAAATTCACTAATTCATTGCAGAATTACAGTCAAATATAAAATTACTTTAAGCCCACATTAAGTTTGGCACATTTAGCACAGCAATCTAATTTCAATATTTTTCATCTGTCTTGCTGAATATTTGCTGTATCATGAACACATTTAAAGATGTGCAAAACTTCAAAAAGAGCAACATGCTATTGCTGTTATAGAAGTCCAAAGTCTATGTTCTCTGAAACTACAATTAAGGCTGCAAGTATAACTGTGCTTTTTTAATTATTAATAAACATTAGGCAGTCAACAGACTTTGCACCTACAAGTAATAGATTAAGAATGTGTTGAGGTCAGTTTTGAAGGCTTAGAAATGCTGCACCGAAGCACCATTTGTAAAGCAACATGATTTATATTCCTAAGATCATGTATACAGTTATCTCCAAATAAAATCTCCCTTTTTGTTTTGGTTTAGGATACAGGATGAATATGGAATGATATCTTTACTAGTCAGTTAATGTCCTGGTGGCATTTTTAGTGACAGTCGCTGCTATTTCAGTTAACAAATATTTTTCATAGATCGTGGTGATACTTACTTGTCGGCTCGGTGTTACTGTGCTCTGCCTGCTAACAACAGCACCGATCTGACTGCTTTTGGGTCTTGAGTGGAAATAATCACATTAAATCTCATATGGGATTCTCTCTACAGTGCCTTCAATGCGAATCTAGGATACAAAACAATGAAATACAATGGGCAGCGTGAGATGGAAGCGACCTTGTGTAGCAGGCTTCTCCCAAAATCGGGTAAGATTTTTTCTTTTACTGTCTATGGTAAGATTCTTGTTTGATATTATAGCAAAACATATTATAAGTGAATTACTTAAATAAATAAAAAAAACATCATCTATCAGAGAATACGTGATTCATATTTGAGGTGCTTGGAAAAACATTTTAAACTCTTCTCTGTTTATTTACTGTTGATTAGTTTCATCTCTTCATGTTTAGCATTTTATTATCCATGTATGCATGCCGCCACTTAGGATTTTCGACAACCCGCTGTTTTTATTTTCATGATTAAAACACCACATATGATGCTCTCATGACATTAGTCTATCCTTTGTTGCATCCTTTACATTCCTATTGTACTTTGAATGTTCATATTCTAGCCTTAATGTTATTCTGACCAATATTTACCATATGTCATTGTGTACCTACAGGCCATTAAGCCAGAGTGTTCGTCATTGATCCAAAGCTGTCACTTGTCACAGAAAACCAGTAAACTTCCTCAAGCAGAAGCTGATGGCTGTCACAGAACACATTCCCCCCACACCTGCAGCTCCTCCTGCTGCTCTGGCTCCACGAATCAGACTGACCGAAGAGGTCGATCATTGCTATACTTACAGAACATTATCTCAAGTGTGTCATTTTAATGTCCCATTAACATCTATATCTACTCTCTTTACTTTTAGGAATGTGCTCTGGCAGTTTTGTTGAGAAGAGACCTAGAAACCTTGTTTAAGGGATGTAAGATGATTGCTGTAGTTCAAAGCAATGCAATCAATGCAGAGGACCTCATGGTGCTGAAACACAAACTGAAAAGCCACAATATCAGTGTCAAGTTCTTCCCAAACCAGGTAATACCAAGTTATAGTAATGATTACCACTGTTGAGATGTATGCTACTGCTGTTTGACACATTTTGTTTGTTTCTTTGTAGGGTTGTTTCTCAGTAACAGCATTTACAGTAACATGTTGCCTCTGTTTGTTGGCCAGACTGTGATATTTGCTGGTAAACAGCCAAAAGTTAAAGAGATGCTACAAGCGTTAAAACACAGTTCTCAGATGGTGCTGTTAGGTGAGTGTGTCCTATCAACTTGTAATCTTAAAGTAGTTCACTCAAAAATGAAACCTTTCTGAAAATACACTCACCCACAGGCGTGACAGATGATACAGATGATATGTCAAACAGCAAGGCTCTGGGGACTCCACAAATGCTGTTACAGATAAAGATACAATAAAGGATTAAAGTTGCTGTTTGGTCTTTTTTATGTTAAAGTTGGAGGTAAATTTTCACTGTAGATATGGTGGAGACTGGGGCTACATTTCGCAAAGGCAACATCTCTGCTCTAGCAATGATGTTTGTTTCAAATGATTTGTTCAAAAACTATATCAAATTAGAATAGTAATAGTTCTGTCTTTCAAAGTAAAATTTCATTATATATTTTGTAGTTTTATAAAATTTAAAGGCACAATGTGTAAGTTTTCGCCGCTAGAGGGCGCTTATGCAAAGCAAACAAAGAAACAAAGGCATAGTCTGATGACGCTGTGATTGAGTGTGGAATCATGGGAGTTGTAGTCTTCATCCTGTTCATGGGTGAGCTTATGATTTATAAACGTAGTAGAATGAAGCAGACTGAGGCTGAAAGCTGTTGAAGAAAAACGAGGTTACTGAACGAACGTGACACACGGCTAGAAAGCTGCAGAGCTTTCATTATGCCACAGTCGACTGTTTTCGTGTGTGAGTATTTAGAGTAAAGCAGCTCTGTTTTGTCATACTAGAAACATAAATTAGCAGGCAACACAATGACACTATGGATACTGTACGTGCCACTAGTTAAAATTTATTATTTTTCAGGGTTTAAATATTCTTCTAAACATTTGGGATAATGTATGTACACAAAACTACAAAATATATAAAAGTGTTATAATGTTTTTGGGTATTTTAATAAAAACAATCTTACATATTGTACCTTTTAAGATTAACAATACTTGCTATGTATACTGGTAATAATTGTTGAACTGTTGAATGTTGCTGAAAAACCAATATTAGGCCATTTAACAGCAGGTTCCATTGTGATAACTCACCCCATATCTAGACACAAAATGGCAATGTTTTAGGCAAGGCAAGTTTATTTAAATAGCACATTTCATATGCAATGATAATTCAAAGTGCTTTACATAAAAGAAAAGAAAACAATAATACAAAAAAAATAATCACAACAATAAAATAAGTAATTTAAAACACTGAAAATTATTTACAAGTTGATTTAAAAGGTTTAAAATAAAGTAAAATGAATAGAAAATTATTATACATAAGATATAGCGCAATCAGTTCGGACATTGCACAGTGCTCATTCAAAAAATGCATAGCTAAACAGATGAGTTTTGAGTCTGCATTTAAATGTGACTAATGTTTTCGCACATCTGATCTCTTCTGGAAGCTAAGTTCCAACTGTTTCGGTCCTAGGCCATATAGTGATTTATAAATGAGTAAAAGTACAAAAGTTAAAATAAATCCTAAATGTAACTGGAAGCCAGTGTAAGGACCTGAGGACTGGTGTGATATGTTCAGATTTTCTGGTTCTAGTCGGAATCCTGGCAGCAGCGTTCTGGATGAGCTGCAGCTCTCTAATGTTCTTCTTGGGAGGCCAGTGAGAAGACCATTACAATAGTCCACCCTGCTGGTGATAAAGGCATGAACTAATTCTAATTCTTGCAATGCTTTTTAGATGATAGTATGCTGATTTAGTTACTGCTTTGAAATGACTACTGAAACTACTGTCTCCAGAGTCACACCAAGTTTCCTGACTTGATTTTCGGTTTAGACCCTTGGAGTCAAGGTATGCATTCACCTTGAGAACTTCATCTTTGTTTCCAAATGCAATTTCTTCAGTTTTTTTCCTTGTTTCACTGAAGAAAGTTCTGGTACATCCAACTGTCAATTTCATCAATGCATTGGCAGATGGAGTCAATGGGGCTGTGGTAATTTAGCGATAAGGCTTGGTAAATCTGGGTCACCAACATAGCTGTGATAGGCCATTTGGTTCTTTCTCATTATTTGACTTAGTTGGAGCATATACAGGTACAGTCTAAACAAGAGCGGTGCAAGAGTTGAGCCTTGTGGGACTCTGCATGTCATGGACGTCCACTTAGACTTATGCTCTCCTATACACACGTAATAACCTCTCCCCTCTAAGTATGACCTGGGGCCTGTTCTTCATACGTCGCTTATTACATCCGAGATCAAATGACACATCCAAGATGATATCATCGTGCTGATCATGATCCGGCTAATTGGGTTCTTCGAACACACCCGTTGTGTATGATTAGTATCGCTGGATTGAGTTATCTGAGATAACTGCGCGTTCATGTGTTGGCTTAAAAGGGGATATGTATCGATACTCGAAACCATGATCAGCAGTGCAGCAATTGGCTAGTGGCAAGACGGCCATGTAATGACGTCATATAATTTAAAACGACACCTGACGAAAAACTTGACAAATTTCTGGACTTTTATAAGGAAACAGCCAAGCAAACAAAACTACATAAATGTTATAATAGATACATGAAACAGATAATAGAAACATGTTTTTATTTTATTATAATTTTTTTCATGATTCCCAATTATTTAGATTCGCAATTTATAATAGTTGTGCAGTCTTTACATTTTAATTTTAATGTAGAAATTATCTATTCATTTAATTTTATATTTGGACAGATTTGTTACGTGACAGCATTAATGAAAGTTTCTTAAGGGTCAATATCATGTTATCTGCATCTCCTGCACTCCATCAAGCCACTCTTATAATAGCAGTCATCACTCAAAATAATGCACGACTCTATTATCTGTATAGCATGTGTGTAAGACTCTAATACAATTATGAAGTAATATTTTTATGACAAATAAATATTTCAGTGAGTAAAACTGTCTGTGTCTATAGTAGGCTGTTATGGACTACACAACAATTTTATATTATTTATAAATAATTTTTAAATGATTATTATTTTAAATTATTGTCCCTGGATCAGTATGATACTCTTGTAATAAAGTAGCGGTGGTAGCAGACATATTTTGAGTATCAGTTCTGGTTGAAAAGAAGCGATATAATCCTGTTTACATGAAATAAGCCTGCTCCTGACCAGGTTTAAGCTTACGGACCTGTTGCTATGACAGCAGCTCCAGGATGAGCTTCGAAGAACCAAATGATCCAAGACCGCGCCAAATCGTCAACATTCAAATCCAGCTAACTGAGTTAGCGACGTACGAAGAACAGGCCCCTGGACTGTTTGAGTACCATTCCAGAAAGCCCGACCCAGTCTGTCTAGTAGTATGTTCTGATTGACAGTGTCTAACGCAGCAATGAGATCTAGTAGTATAAGCACTGATATTTTGCCAGAATCAGGAATTAAGCGAATATAATTTATTTTCTTAATGAGTGCTGTCTCTGTGCTGTGATGCGGTCAGAAACCAGATTTAAAATTGTCCAGGTATCCATTTGAGTTTAAGTATTTGTTCAACTGATTAAAGACTAGCTTTTTAATGATCTTGCCTATAAAAAGAAAATTTCATATTGGTCTATAGTTGCTCAATATGGTGTTATCCAGATTGCTCTTTTTCAGAAGGGGTTTAACCACTGCAGTTTTCAGGGAGTTTAGCAAAGTCGCAGAAAGAAGTGAGGCATTCACCACTTCTAAGAGATTTGTTTCTAATTTTTTTCTGCACCCTTTTGAAAAAATATGTGGGAAGTGTGGTAATATAGCAGGTTGACAATTTAAGGTGCTTTAATATTTCTTCCAAGATTTTGCTATCAATTTCTTCAAAAGCAGACATAGTTACTGCTGCAAATTTTGGCTTCAGCATCAGTGGTGGAAATGCAACAGCTTTTTTTCTAGTCTAGACTTTAAAGTACATGCAGAAACTGCCAATTTAAATTAATAAGCACATTGCCAATATTTATACCAGGGGTCTCCAACCCTGCTCCTTTCTCCCAGCGTCTGCTTCCTGCAGACTTAAGTTCCAATCTTGCTCCAACACACCTGCCCTTAATTTTCAGGTAACCCTGAACTCCTTGATTAGCTGGTCCTGGTGTTTAAATAGGGCTGGACTTAAACTCTGCAGGACGGTATAGCTCTCCAGGAGCAGGGCTGGAGACCCTGATTTATGACCTTTTCCATATTTAAACAATTGGAAGTGTGTTTAAACTGATTTAAAAAAGCCATTAGAAAAATGTATTTGTGCTGCTAAAATAAACACCAGCTAGTGGTCACGGATCCTGATTAGTGGTAATCTCTGGATTACTTCATGTTAATCTAGGTCAGTTAGTCCTTTATGGTTATAACTGAGTTCAGTGTAGAAGTTTCTCAGTTCTTCATATTTTGAAACCACTTCACCCTCATTTTAGGCCAGTTTTGCAATTATGTGTGATCTTAAAGGTAATTTGTCAATTTTCAAACCTCACTATAAATAAAACAAATGTTCTCTGTGTTTGGTAATACATGAACCAATAGGGGGTTACCCACTTGAAAATGAGTACATTAGGAGGTTATCCCGTCTCAGTGAACAGGTCATGGCAGAGCAACTCAATAGTTTCAGATTTAATGCATCTGAATGGCTGGCTGTCAGTGAAGTTCCACCTACATGTCTGTAATTCCAACAGCTTTTAAGACAGTAATGCGGATAATGATTTGGCTGCAGCCTTGGGTGGATTTGGAGGATGTTCAGTCACCGGGGAGGATAGTTGGGAGCTGTCTGCCATATATCGTTCTGGTATGCACATGGAATATCTGCATTCTTTCATTTTTAGTAGAAAGTGGTTGAACTGGTTTCATGTTGTGTGAGTAGAGTGACGCATGGTTGTACAAATGGGGCAACATGAAACTCAGGTGCTTGGAGGGAGTCACTCAGAGATACACCACACGCTGGCCAAGAGCAGGAACCTCAGGTAAGACCTTGAGCTACAATACTTAAAGAAACATTGTGGTTTTAAATGCTGGTAGCAGTAGAAGTATGTTTGAAGTGGATTAATATATTTACTGTTTGGAAACAGTGGATATGTATCAAAAACAGCCTTTATTAAGTGCACAGTGAACCTAACTGGAGAAGTAATTCTTAAACACAAGCCCAAATTGACTATAACTATGAAATGTTTTAAATTGTTCAAGCGTGACAGTTTTAAATCAAATCCAAGAGCTAAATGTCTTAGATTGACAATAATTTATTGACATTGGCGGCATGTGATCTTGTAGTGATTTGTAAGAGTTTCAGGCTACACATACAGTTTTCAGTTTTGAGTTCATCATTTATGTCATTTTATATGTTTGCTCTGACTTGGTTACAAAGAACAAGTCACTATTTAGTTTCTCAACACACTTGATGATGCTTCACACAAAGCATTTCACCAAACCTGTTTAACAATTATTATACCTCTTAAAATCATGTTCAGTTCTTATAATTTACAATGAAATCTACAACTAAATAAAATAAAGGACTCTAAACTTCTGATCTTTTTATGTTATAATGATTATTCAAACGTGTACGTCACATTGTTTTCCTGATGCTATAAACCATATTTACTGTGACCTATCAGCATGCTCACGGTGGTGAAAAGCTATTCAAGCTAAGGGCTGCTAAAAAGGGACATTCAAAGCCAATTATCATAATGACGCTAAGCTTCTCCCATAGGGATCGTTACCTTTGTTAGGTTACTAGCCATATGCATGTGCTACAGTGCACATTCTGTCTGCCATATCTAAAATAATTTAAAACTTACATATCAACAGTGATCAGCTTTGGTAATGACTGAATAATTCCAAATACTTTTACTAATTATGTAATCAAATAGTTAATTAGTCAACTGCAAATTAAGCGGTTTACAAAATATCTAATATCTAATTGCCCTCATTCTAGTTTAATGGGCATGTATGAGCTTGTCAGTGTTGTCAAGACAGCAGGAGATTCTAGAAAACATGTTTGGTTTCTGTCACACTCCCTCTGATGACATTCCATTCAGCTTATATGTAGAAAAAGGATTTGTTCGATAATCTTTCAGTATGTGTGGCTATAAAGTACAGCAATAAAGGTGTTCCTTGGTTTTTGCATCATTTAGATTATGTAAATATGAGTGTATTATTTTGGTTTCTTTGCTTTGCATTATGCTCGTGTTTCATATTAAGCCATTTGAAAGGTGTTCATGAGATGATGAACCAATGTGATCTGGTAAAGGGCAGAAGTTAAAGTCCTGCCCAGGAAGTGTTAGTTAAGGCAGGTCCTTAATGTTAGATAACTGAATTAGATTAGTTTTCTCTGGACACTGTATTGCTTCTGTTTTTGTTTACTGTCACTGTGCTAGTTACTTTTGCTATGACTGTGTTTCGGCCTTGGCTTTTAATGGCATTTATTGTACAAAACATTCACAAAGCCAGCTCTGAAATACAAAGGCAACCACTGTTATCAACAATATGGCAGATAGTTTTCCTAACCTTGTTGCATAATATAGTATACAATTAACATGTGCTTGTCTGAATAACCAATAAATGATCTTTGCTTTGCCGACATATCGTTCCTTAGTGAACAATGAGAAGGAGTCTCTAGCAGAGTGTATATTCACACCAATCTCGGCTAATAAGTGCACAAGAGGACATTTTCAAAATGGACTACCACGGGTCTTCGGTGGACCAGGTCCAATCACAGACAAGTGGTGCGGAGAAGGTGTCTAGCAGCTGGCATAAGCCCACTCATTCCAGGAGCAGCAGCACAGCATCCTCACGTCACTCACGGCTGGTTTGTACCATCTGCTTGTCATGAATGCACTCAAACTCTGGTTTCTTCAACTGATATTTGGACACACCTAAATATTTTCCTTAGAAGTGCATAGGTGTAAAGCTAGCATAAAGAGTTCTGCCTTTGGATGTTTGAAACCTGTTGCCCAACACCTAACAAATGTCCCTTATGTCCCAGATAATGTGAAAGCCAAACCAAAGAAATAATGTGTCTTACCGAGCTCAACAGTTGCATTTTGTTTATAGGGGTTATATGTGACACATTTTAAATGGGATACGCCCTGTTGTAAGTGAACTGTGATTGCCTTTTCCCTTTGTTCCTAATAGAACATTAAAGACTGGGAAGTAATGGATGTCTTTCCAGCGGATTTGAACCTCACTGCTGAAAACATGCAGGATGTGAATACTCCAGGAATCTGTGAAGGCTACTTGATGAAGAGGAGAAAGAGGCCTCTTAAAGGGTGGCATAAGGTATGAGAAAAGAAAAATATTAGGCAGTTGTTGGTACAAACATAGAACTGTGAAAATCCAAAGAGATTTAAAGTGATACTATTTTACAGAGATACTTTGTCTTGGATAATGGTATCCTACGATATTCAAAAAACCAACATGATGTAAGTATGCAAATAATTCTTTCTTTACCACCAACTGTAGATTTTGGATCCAGACTCTTAACAATGAGGGATTTACTTTCTCCAACAGTTTTCCAAAGGGAAAATGCACGGTGCACTGGATGTCAGTCTCGCAGTTATGTCAGTAAACAAAAAAGCAAGACGAATAGATCTGGATGCTGGAGACATCCTGTATCACATGAAAGTAAGACATTGTATTGTTTGCAATGAGTGAATGGAACTGATTAATTTTTGTTTTAAAGATATGATTATATGGAAGCTTGGATAAGGTAAGAATTAAATAAAAGGGAACTGTGACTTTGCGTTTATATCTCACAATTCCAATTTTTCTTTTGCAATTTCGTGAGCTATAGATTCAGAATTGCAAGATGGAAACTTGTAATTGTAAGAAAATATAATTGCAAGATGGAAACTCAGAATTCTGAGAAAAAAAAGTCAGAATTGTGAGATATAGAGAACTGAATTGCAGATGTAAAAGAATTGTAAGTAAAAAAGTTGCAATAAAAAATATTTTCCTTAATTGCAATCATATATCTCACAATTCTGAGTTTAAATCTTATTTTTTTTCTGTGACTGTTTTCTTTAAACCATCATCCGGTGGATTATGATATTTATTTATCAAATAATAAACCAAATAAAATTACTGTCAAAAATGTCAGCTGAACCTAATTTACTTTTCTAATTAGGCCAAGACTCCAGATTTATATTACAAATGGGTCACCAAGCTGAGTGCCCACAGGATGTATAAGAAGAACAAGGCTGCGAACGTTCACAATGGCTTCCTCCAGGCCCTGTCCCATGCCAGTCATTTATCTCCCAAAAACAGTCCCATGCAGGACATGGTGAGTAAAATGGTTCCTACATTGACTTCCTGTAGCCCTCTAAATCACCAGGGATTAGGTGAATGTGTCCTCACAGCTTAAGAACAAGAAGAATTAGTGATTAGACTTGGGCTAGTCCCAGATTGTAATTTTATCTGTAAATGCACACTAATGCATGCTACAGTGAGTTAATTATGTGTTTGTCTGATGGAAATTGCAAATGAATGTCTTATGAACAATTCTAGGGCACGTCTTATGTCAGTGAACCTCTGCCGTGTGTCAATCCCGCCATCAATGGGAAAGTGTCAGCTTGGCTACAGACCCAAGAACCTGACATCTGTGCTCAAGGTACAGTGGTTTTTTAAAATACTAGTAAAGCTGTAACAAAAGGATGCATAAGTAGTCAAAGATAAAAAAATAAAATAAAAAAACGCACCTTGGTATTGTTTATAGAGCTCACCCGTTGTCAAATGGAGTTGACTGAGCTGCAACAGCTGGTCCAAAAGTTGCACTCTCTAGAGTCGGGCCAAATGGTCAATAACGGAGACCTCCAGAGGATCATCAGCATGCAAGTTAGTAAAAGGAGCAGGCTTAAGACAGGGCTTTACTATAATGACTTGCAAGTAAGCGCTCACACATGTGTTTGACCCATAGAATCTCCTCCTTGACAAGCCCAAGAAGAAGACTGGCAAAATTTGGGGTCATTCTCGCACTCTGTCTCGAGTTGAGGCTCTTGGAATGGTGAGGCTGCTGAGTTTACACTCTCTTTGACTTTAGGATGTCTTAGATAAAGCCTTGGGAGCAATCACATTTTTCCCCCTCAGGGGTTGCCCTGCCATTGGGATTGTTTCATGTTTTCCACAAAGGTTGGGAAGATATTATGGAAATGATTCCATATTCATGTGCAGTTTCATCCCAAAGATGTATTTTTATTTTAGCTTTGAATACTGTACTCGGGCATTTCTGTTGTGCTAATGTGTAGTAAGCATTAGAATTTCAAAACCCCCAGTAATTTAGTCAACTCCTTTTTTTACATCAAGCCGTTTCGTGGGATTACTAAATCGGTAAGTCAACACAAGACACAATGATTGTAAATTCCTTGATGCTTTCGACACATTGTACCGAGTATCAAATGTTTTACACCATGTGGTGGTCCTGTTCAATTTTTTCACTCAAGTTAGGGCTTGGGAAGTCTCTTATTCTCACAAAGGCTGAATATATTTGATAAAAAAACCCAACAACAACAACAAAAAAACAGTAAAACCTGTACCATTGTTAAGAATCATTGCAATTAAAAAAACTGTTTTCTATTTTAATATAAAAAAAAAAAATAATATATATATATATATATATATATATATATAATTTATTTGTGTGATGGTAAGGCTGAATTTTTACTTTACTTCAGTCTTTAATGTCACATGGTGCACTGGTGCTCAAGAAACAGTGACGCTTTGTTTTCAGTACTCTTTGATAGATAGAAAGCTCAAAAGAATAGCATTTAGTTGAAATATAAATCAAAATTATTTTTGACCCTATAAATATCTTTACTCTCACTTTTAATCAGTTGAATGCATCTCTGATTAGATAACAATAACTCCTACTTCTTATCTACCTACTTTTCTAATGCAGTTATCATCAAGCCACCTGAACAGTTCTTCTCATCTCGGAACCTCAGTCTCGTCCATCCCCGATTATGTCTCCACCCAGGCGACCCCATCAACCCCCACCTCATCAGAAAACAAGAAACTCCACCAAGACATCTGCTCCATGTCCTTGAAAGGTATAAATGGATAAGAGTAACACCTTAATGATTTCATAGTTGAAATTTAAACCCAGTGTATGCTTATTTGCTGTATTAGATGTACTCTATAATGTTGAAGGTCAGCACTGTGTCTTTTTCCGTATAGTCCATGCCTCTCTGCGTACGGCACATGAGACTCTAGCTCAGGAGCGCCAAAGGCTGCAGGAAGCCTGGTCCAGCAGGGAGCTTCAGCAGACCACCTCTGCCCAGATCAACAACCTCTGCAGCCTGGCTGAGGTCACAAGGACTTACTTACTGTATTACTTAGTGAAAAGCTTATAGTGCTTCGCTATTGCCTTAAATTATCGGCATGCTTGCAAAGAATAGATTTATTGTATGCTATCTTGTAATTAAAGAAGCTAAAAGCTCTATACCATAAAGCAAACACCCCTTCTAGTAAATGCTTTGATACAGTGGTTCTCAACCAGGGGTTTCAACAAACTTCTAAAAAAGTCCAAGATGACTTGAAATGATTTAAAATTAGACAAAACAAGCATTAAAATAAGATAATAAATAATTAACAAGTATTTTTCTTTCCATACTATGGAAGTCAGTGGAGACCAACAACTGTTTACCCACATTCTTCAAAATATCTTTATGTCGGACTAAAAAAAGAAACTCGGAAAAGATTTGGATCCACTTGAGGCTGATTTTCATTTTTGGGCGAATTATCGAACAACTGGAGAAGTCATAGGGCCTTTGAATATTGTTGTGGACAATGAGTGGCCTTAGAGACAAAAAGGTTGAGAACTACTGAGTTAATAGTTTATTTTCAGTGCATTACATGTTATGTTTTACTGCATAGATGTATGTGTGTGTATATGTGTATCTTCAGTTAGATGTTAAGTCCCGTCACACCAAAATCCACAATCTCTCGGTGTCCTCCATTTCCTCAGAAGAGTCCTTCCATACTGTGCTACAAAGGAAGGTGTGTCACTGTCTACCCAGAACCTACTCAGCCTGTTCCTATTTTTGTCTCTTTCTTTCCCTCCTCCACCCTTCTTTATTCTGTTTACAGGTGGATGGGTTTCACCTACTTCATAGGCTAACAGGCTCTTTAATCCTCTCATAGTTTTCTCTTTATAGCAGTATGATGCAATCAAGCTCACTTTTTCTGACTAAATGTCTGTCTCTGTTTCACTCAGTCCGGGTCAGGCCGTAGTTTTTCTTTCCGTGCGCCATCGGTGGCTGACTCAGCTGCAGAGTATTTTGACGCATGTGATGAGCTTATGTGTGCAAGCTCTTCTGAGATGTCCGATGAGTCCGGTCTAAGTGACGGATCCAGTAATTCAGAGCCTGATGAGGCTTATGGTTAGTGAAAATTAAATTTGGTGTTTAGATGTCCATATATATGCTACCATTCAAAAGTTTGGGTTCAAGGTTTCAAAGTTTTTTTTTTAATTTTTTTTTAGGAATTACTTTCAGCAAAAATGGTAGTAAAGAAATATGAAATATGTCCATTTCAAAGGGTGTTCTTTTGCAATGCTGAAAAAATGTATCACAGTTTCCACAACAGTTTTTAACTGATATTAAGAGGAAATGTTTCTTAAGCACCAAATTCATGCAAACTAGGAGACTTCTTTCAAAAACTTGTATAAAAAATAATATCGACCCCAAATTTTTGAACTGTAGCCTACTTTTGTTCATGTAATCTAATACACTGTGTTTTTTTACTTTTCCTTATGAACTTATCAGCAATGGCTTCACGCAAGTACCGCGCCAGCCTTTCAAAGGCACCACCAAAGCTGAACACCATAAAGAACACTGGACGTCGTACTACGTTGCCTGCAGTTTGCCCTGACAACAGCCATGTAGGATTGATGACTATCCTCTACAACAACATAGGCAAGGATCTGTCCCGTGTCTCCATGCCAGCAGCTCTGAATGAGCCTGTGTGCCTGCTGCAGAGACTCTGTGAGGAGCTGGAATATTCGGACCTATTGGACACTGCCAATCATACCGATGACCCCTACCAGAGGATGGTAATAGTTACAGACTTCAGCAAAACTGCATATGTCTGAATTATCACAAAAGGAGTAATTCATTTAGAAGAGAATAAATGAAATAATAAATTATGACTACTTCTGTATATATATACCACCATTCAAAACATTGGGACTGGTAAGATTTTTTTATGTTTTTGAAAGAAATCACTTGTGCTCACCAAGGCTACTTTTATTTGATCAAAAATAAAACAGTACAATTGTAAAATATTATTGCAATTTACTGAAAAAATAACATTTAATTTTATATACTGTCAAATAGAATAATATAATAATTTTCTATTTTAATATATTTAAAAATGTAATTTTGGCACAACTGCATTTTCAGCAATCATTACTCCAGTAAACATTCTAATATATTGATTTGATGCAAAAAAACAAAAACAAAACAAAACAAAAAAACATTCAAACAATCTTCTTATGTTGAAAACATTTGTTCTTTGATGAATAGAAAGTTCAATAGAATAGCATTTATTATAATGCCATTTATTTATTTATTGTATTGTACTGTATATTTCTTTAAAAAAAGGTTGGAAATGTGTTTTTTTTTTTTCTCGTCTCTGTAAAGGTTTATATTGCTGCTTTTGCCATATCTGGCTATGCCACGGCTCAGTATCGCAACCGCTACAAACCTTTTAATCCAGTTCTGGGAGAGACATTTGAGTGTATCAGAGAGGACAGAGGCTTCCGTTACATTAGTGAACAGGTAATTAATAATCACATCTGATCATACATCAGATACGTTTGCTGTCAAGCAGTTGTTTACTCTGTGGTTTTGTGTTTGCCATCAGGTTTCCCATCATCCACCAATATCTGCGTGTCATGCAGAATCAGACAATTTCAACTTCTGGCAGGGTACGTTTTAAAGTCTGCGTGGTCTCATTATGAACTGTATGTTTGAATTTGAATCTCATAATTTTTTTTTATCTTACATGCTGAGAGCAGACCAGAGATGGAAGAACAAGTTCTGGGGCAAATCTTTGGAGATCATGCCAACAGGGATGGTGAATGTGACTCTAAAAAAGCAAGTATCTGTTTTTGTATCAGCTGAATTTGAATTCCAATGTTTAAGAAAAAATTCTAAATGTTGCTCTTTTGATAAACCTTACTTGTAGATACGGGGACCACTATGAATGGAACAAAGTGGTGACGTGCATCCACAATGTCCTCAGTCAGCAGCGATACCTCGAGCACTACGGCGAGGTCATTATTCGCAACTTGAAAAGCTCGGTCTGTACTTGTAAGATCACATTTGTGAAGGTGTGTTCAGTTTTGATTGCAAATTTTGTTGTAATTTGATTCATTTTGAGTACATATAGATGAAGTCTTTGTACAAATGCGGAAAATGTTTTCCCCCTCTCTCAGTCACGTTATTGGGGTTCAGATGGTTCCAAAAACGAAGTTCAGGGTCAAGTTCTTGATGAGACCGGGAATGTCGTCCATCGTTTCGGTGGATTTTGGCATGAAGGGATCTTTTGTGACACCCTTCCAAATCCACAGTGCATCTGGAAGCCAAGTGAGTAGTCATCTTTCCTCTATTTTATTGAATATTGTCGTCGTATTTCAAGTCAACATGAAACGCTGTTTGCAATCCCAAATGACTTTTGTAATGATGTATTTCTGCATGAAACAGAATTGATTTTATCCATTGGGAATTATCCAGAACTAATGCATTGGATTAGAAAATGCTAAATGCCTATTTGGATATTGGTCAGCATTATGTAATAACTGTTTTTAATTTTGCCATGTACTGTCTTCACATATTGAGGTGGTTGAAGTCATCGGTAGTTGTGTAAACTTCTATAGTGTTGAGCAGAAACCACAACAAATATAATTTTTTTAATCTCAATTTGCCTCTATAACAAAAGAAAAAAAAAGTGATTTCTATAACTTTCCAAATAAGGAAACAAATATTGAGGGATAGATTATGTTGGTTGGAACAGTAAAAGATGTCAAATTTGTCATCGCTCCCTCAGCCGTTTTGTTGTAAAAACTCACGCAGTGGCATTTGCTGGTTTTCTGAAATGTAATATCATGTATTACATGTATGCAAGCATTGTGTTATTGTAAATAAAAGTCATAGTTAATGGTTAATTAATAGTGAGAATTGGACCCTAAAATAAAGTGTGACCAGGAATGTATTGGGTCTGTATGGGGTCCATTCTGATTTTGTGGCTGAGAGATTTACCTCTGTGTTGGCAGATGTTGTCAGAATGTCTGTGCTTCCTTACAGATCCACAGCCCAAGAACTACATGCTTTACTATGGCTTCTCTAGTTTTGCAATCGAGATGAATGAGCTGACCCCTGACCTCAAGCCCTTGCTGCCCCTTACAGATACACGCTTGCGCCCTGACCAAAGGTGAGACCTTCCTAATAGACAATGAGAAATAGACTCACATTGGAGCCAGAACTATGAAAAAAAAGTCCATGTAACTTTTATTTTCGATCATCTGTTTTAATTTTGCTCTCTGTTGGTGCTGTTAGGCTTCTCGAGGAGGGAAAAATAGAGGAGACCGATAAAAAGAAGGATGAAGTGGAGGAAAATCAAAGAGAAAGGAGGAAGATTCTTGCCAAAAGAGGAGAGGAGCATATCCCTCGCTTTTTCAGGTGAGCTGACATCCATCCCACAACTGATTTATTCATAAGAATTATAGTTGGAATGCTAAAATGATCTCATCTTACAGGAAAACTTTGGATGCTGCCGGAAGGGAAGTTTGGCTTTACAATGGAACGTATTGGAAGATTAGGGAGAATCCTGGGTTTGTCAATGTTAAAAACTTGGAATTATGGTGAAGAAGGCAGACTGGAGCAACACTGTGGACACTTAATGCCTGTGATAAATTCAGCTTGCACACAGTTGAAGAAAGACTGTACAAACTTGGAGCTTTTGGGAGCAATGATAAATTGCCAAGGGCTTTTGTACTAAACCGAATCCATTGAGAAAGGATGATGCTTTTACCAAGCAGCAAGATGAGGGATTCATTTTGAACATTTATATTTGATTCATGGTTGACGACAGAAACTTGGTGGACAGTTTGACCTTTTCTTCCTCTTTGGATAAAATATAAGCCAAAAGGTAAAAGAAGATGTATGCGATGTTCTGGAGATGTTTAGTTTTAACAATTGCACACACACACATTTTTATGGATGATGTTAAATTGCTTTTCATTTTTTCTAAGTACTTATGTGCTGGTGGCAACAACAAGAGTCTGGATAAAGAAGATTGATTATTTGATAATATGTAATATTCAGAGGTTCGTTACCTCATAACCTTTTCTTCCGTTAACTCACAAGTTCATAAAAGGACCATTATTTCTCTTGCAAAGCCATGTCTCATCCTAATCAGGATTGAGCAGTAAATTAATTATCTCTAATTTGGGCCTTCTATGACTTTTTACTGAAAGAGGTTTCTGAAATGTGCCCAAAGCACTCTTACATTGCACATCTTTTTTTATGAACCAAATATCATATTTTGATTTTAGACAATAATGTTATATTTATTGGCATTTAAGTATGAATTAAGCTCACAGTTTAAACCCTATATAAAATGTGACATCAGAAACAACCATTCTGTGTAGGCCTGGATGATAAAAATCATTGTGTACAAATGTTCACATAATAATCGTGACTTGTATAGTTATTTAAAACAGCAATAAACAATTCAATATTATGTACAATATTAAAGAATAGAAAAACAAGAATTTGTATAGTTCAGTCTTTATTACATTTAGAATGAATCAAAAACATCATTTAATATATACAGTATTTTGACAGCTGTGTCTATGGCTCAGTTTGCTTGGCTGAGGAAAATTACTACAGAAGCACCTATTTTATTCTTAGTAAAATTACTTAAATTGTTCTTTTAATTCAACAGACAGACAAGGATGGTGTCAGAGGTAACCTAAATAGGTTCCCGTTGACACGCGAAGATATGAGGAGCATAATGTCCACCAGGGGTCAGCCAAAACATGACAACAACAGACAATTTGTTCATTATTTTCAGTGCATATCAACAGTAACAAACTTGTCAGTGCATTCCAGTGTATAAAAAGAAACCAAACAAGAACAATAATTACATATCTTTTAAATTAACATAGAAACACTTTAATTGCACTTAAATGTTTTTGTTCTGTAACATTGTCTGTCAGTTAAATAATACTGCTGCTTTCTCTTGCAGCCATTTGCTTTTTGTTTATCAGTCAACTTCTTAATAGCTACCATTAAAAAAACCTGTAAGCAAATTAATTAATTCAAATAATTACATTTGTAGAATATTAAAAATTTCCCAACATCTAAATTGCATTGTATATTCTAAACAACTAAGCATCTGGCAACATCTGGAAATGGCTTTCTAATCGAGTTAAAGTAACGCAGTCTTAACCATATTACTCATTTGGTTTTACATCAAAATACATAAATGTAAAATAAACAGAGGCAGTTTGAGTTTGAGTTGAGTTTGCTGACTTGAAAAACAAACAAAAACCTGTGTTCACAGAGTGGCCACAGAATATTGAATAATCATCACTTGAATTAATAGTTCTATTTTACAAGTAATGTGAATAAAGGTGATTTCATGTTAGGACACAGATCATGTGCATATGTCTATGCACACAACTGTGATCTAAAAGATGCAGGAAGCTTCTATAAATTAACAGTTCTGAGCTCAGGGGCTTCCGGTGTTTCCCAGAAGTGGAGTCACCCCCTTATCTGAGGTCATTCTCACCTTTGAATGCCAGCGGTGCCTGACAGGCTTAGATTTTTCCTCTGTGTAACTCAGTCTGAAGCTACTGCCAGGTGTCCATTTTTCCACATTGTCTAACTGTATACCATAGGGGGTTACGCCTCGAGACATGATGCTGTTGGTTTAAGTATGTCCTGTTACAGGTCATCAGATTGACACTAGTGTGTTTGTCCTAACTCGTGGACTTTAGCTTAATGAAACCTGAGGATTACAAGGCCCTGTCTCAAACTATCACCATCACATAAGTTGCCCATTTACTTTTACAGTATGAAAAGTAAAACTATAGAACTATAAACATTTTGAGAGGTCAGGAACGAATTACTATAGCTCTCAAGGCTCAGTTTTGCATTTTAAATGTAAATGTATTAACCTTAACCTGTCTCTCTTTGCCTGTTTGTGTTTATCTGAAGCAGGGCAGTTTTCGTTTAAAGATTTTTGTAATATTTAAAAAAAGAAGTCAGTTTCAAGCAGCCATACTTCTGTCTTGAATGTCTCATAATCCTTTAGAAATCATTCTAATATGCTGATTTGCTGCTCGAGAAACATTTCTTATCATGTTGAAAACAGTTGTGCTGCTTAATCATTTATTGGAAACCACAATAGAATTATTTGATGAATGGAAAGTTGAAAAGAACAACATTTTTTGATGTGACATTGATGCAAAAGTCAAAAAAATCTTTCAGTCCCCAAACTTTTGAATCGATACTTAATATAACAGCATATATAATAACTCATGCATTCTATTAACCATATTATGTCTGTCTATTAAAGGATGGAATTCCAGCTGGTGCATACAGCCATGGTTTGTCAGACATCATGGCTATTTTATTTCCAGCATGTGTTGTCTGAGTGGCCTGGGCTTTAATGTGCTTATTGATTGTGCTCCCTGTAGGGGTGCATTTTGGGATTGACTGGACACGCAAATGTTGTACTGTAATGAAGGCTCGCGTTCAGAAGCAAAAGGTATTAAAGCTGTGTATGCGGCACACAAGTGCATGCAACATTAATCTGTTTAAATATAATTCTTCTGCTTAATATGTCAATTTCTGGTGTTATTTCCAATGAGATCACTCATCAGATAACAACTCGATGAGATCATCCATCAAGTAACAACAGAATGTTAATTGTGTACAATAGCTTTGGGTGAGAAAAAGACATTTCCTTTGGTGGGTCCATGAAAGAAGAAGCGATGTCAGATGATTGTCAGAATCAGATGATGTCAGAGTTAAATTCCATGTCTTTTCTCATCCAAAGCTATCAAATGAATAGCGTTTGAAATGATCATAACATGAGGGACTTTTTCTTTTTTCTGTGAAATATACCTCTAAGTCCACATTTTAAAGACCCATGTGAATGTGATTTGATTGTTTGTTTGAGCGTGCATGTGGCGTGTGGGTTTTTGTGAGATGTTTTTTTGTCTGTGGCTGACGAGGGGAACAGAGACAGTTCATTTGGGGGAGTGGACAGCAGGTGTGCTGTGAAATCTTCAGCTGCTAAAGTCACACGGGTCTGTTTGTCTGTGTGTCTCCAGGCCATTGTCTCAGCGCAGTCACATCGTCTTCAGTATTTGTGTGACAGTGACCTTCAGAACACCTCCACATGACCCCCAAACATCTAACACAGGGAACACGAAGCATAGAGGGTCCACCTAACACCTGGCACTGTAGCTACTATCACAGAGAGCTTGATCCCTGTGTCTCAGGCCATGAAGACAGACGGTGGGTGGAAGACAGCGGGAGCACAGTCTGAGTGCTGGTCTTCAGTGGGTGTAGAAGCCATAGTAGCCTGCATCACTGCAATTGTCCTTTTCGCAAACCTCTGCACTGCGGTTGGGAGGGGAATTTTCTGTGCTGGACGTGTAAGGCGACACGCGCCTCTTCTTACTCTCTCCTCCCTCAAACAAACCTGAGTCAGCTGAGTCCACCGATTTAACTGAGGGGGCTTCTATCCAGGCGTCCTCCCCAGACTCTTTGGACTTGTCTTGGAGCTGAGGCTGGCGCTGGGGATCCAGGAGCAATGGGGGGGAATGGAAACGTGAGTTCACTGCTGAGGGAGATGAAGATGTAGCCTGGGACGAGATTGCTCGGAACCATCCGAGGCTGGACCCTGGTTTACTGTGGTGTGGGTGGTTAAGGTACTGCGGTGAGGGCCGTCCTGAGCTCCATGCTCCTGTGTTGGCACCAGAAACCGGCCCGGAAGCAAAGGGGCTTTCAGAGTAGTAGCCTAGAGGGTGGTGTGGGGACGTCTGAATTGGAAACGGCTTGTAGATGCTGCTGGAAGTGTATTCGCTTTCGTACGCATTAAAGTCAAGGCGGTTCGGCGGCACCCCCTGCTGGCTGGGCAGGTAAAAGCGGCTGTGAGGGCTGGCTGCAGGGTCTTTGGGGCACTGCTGGGTCATGCTAACCGGCTCGCGGCTGTAGAAACGACTCTGAGGCAGGGGGCTCATGTACTGATCAGACAGGTACGGCTGGTGAGGGTAACAACTGCCTGGAAGGAGCTGCTGGCTCTCGGTTGGGGAAGGCGTAAAGCGGTCTGAGTCAGGAAGTGCGTACAGCCTACATGAGAAAATAGATGGTCAAAGGTCAACTGACAAAACCCCTTCCGAAATGTTAACATGTTAATGTTAAGAATATTGCACTATTAATTAAACTGAGAACGCAGTTCCTGAAACTTCATTGAATTTTTTAATTTAGGAGGCAAATGGGGTTGAATGTTGGAAGAAGATGATTGAATGATGTCTTGAAGTTTGAAGGCTCATAGGCTTATAGATAAATAGACAAATTCTGTAGATAGATAGATAGATAGATAGATAGATAGATAGATAGATAGATAGATAGATAGATAGATAGATAGATAGATAGATAGATAGATAGATAGATTACTTACGCATCATAATTGTCCCGAAAACCTTTAGCAAAAGGGTTGTGATCTATTTTCAGCTGAGTTATCTGTGAAAGAAATGGCAGGGGAAGAGGTTGGAGAAAAGGCAGAGAGAGGGGGTAAGAGTAAAGCCACATGGGCACAGGAAACCTAGATAGACTGATAGATCAATGCCATTACGAAATCATTTATGAATTACACTCATACTCTTTCCTACAATCAGACTTAACATCTTCAGCACATAAACAACACTTTACAGACATCACAGACTCTAATTGCAGACATAAAACATCCCACACTGTGATTACATGAATCTTTGTTCATTGTAAGCCGTGGTTATGTGGCAGTTGCAATCTGATTAACAAGAAAATAACCCACTGTATGATGCGTTCAGACGACATGACTTACATCTGCATTCTGGTAGGCAGTGACGGCAATGAACTGAGTCTCAGGGAAGACAAACGTCTGGGTTTTTGAGGTCAGAAAGGTGTCCTCCGTTCCGTCCTCTTTCACCTCCACTATGTGAAGACGTGGTTGGTATTTATGAAGCGACTGCAGCACTATCATCTGTTTTCCAAGCAATGCAATTGTCAGAGAAATAGTGCAGATATGCTATAGTGTTATAAATTCAACCTGAATGGTAAGCGTAATCTCTAATGTCAACACGGATGAGTCTGGTCTGATGCAGTAAGACTGCTTTACTGTAGGAGTTTATTAGTAAAATACCTGTGCTACATTGTTAGAGCTGCCTTTGTTGTTGGTAAGTTTCAGTTTGCCAAAGGAAACTTCCTGTCTCATCCAGTGATTCCCAGTGTTGGGAGAGTCTGGGTGCATATACATTCTGTTTCCTGTAAAAAAAGAAAAAGAAAAAAGAAGCACTTAAGCATAAATATATAGGTGCTGAATGCAAATTATATATTCAATGACAAAGTATTTTATTGATATGCACCATTTAAAATACAGTTTATGCTTGGGGTCATTTTTAAAAGAAGTCTATTATGCTCATCAAGGCTGCATTAAAAAAAACAGTAATACAGTAAAAAAAAAAAAAAAATGTTGTTTCTTTTTTGTTTTATTGTTTATTTTAATATATTTTAAAATGTAATTAATTCCTGAAGCCAAATAATTATCTGTCACATGATCCATCAGAAATCATTCTAATATACTGATTTGGGGCTCAGGAAATATTTCTTATTATTAAAGCTGCTTAATATTTTTGTGGATGCTTTTATAATTTTTTTAGGGTTCTTTGGTGAATGGAACATTCAAAAGAACAGCATTTATTATATACATCTACTTATTAGGAGTCTTTACTGTCACTTTTGATCAGTTTAATGCATCCTTGCTTAATAAAAATATTAATTCAAAACTCTTACTGACCACAAAATTTTTCATGGTAGTCTATATTTTATATGTTTTCTTTAATTATTATCGTCATTATTATTTTTACATTTTCTTATTTTTTGTTCATATTTTTCTAAAAAATAATTATCATATTATTTAATTATTATAATTATAAAAGTTCAAATTTTAGGCAAGGAAATGTAAGGAGTTTTGGAAACACTTGGTTAAAACAGGCAGAAGTATGTGCATTTCCAATTAAAATGCTTGTGCTTTGTAAATTGACTGGTATAAGCCAATTAAGAGTGCACTGTCAAATGCACACTCACACTACTATGCATTCACCCTTGAACAGCAGTTGCAGTGCAGAGCTGTTGTGGTGGGCCGCATGCTTATAGGTTCCTCTGATTGTGGCATACAGTGGTATCAGAAACACTCATGCACTTCTAGCCACAAAAAGACAGAGCTATTGGTATGTGAAACTTTTTGCACAGCTCAGAAAAGACTCACACTGCTAAAACCACAATGGAGATAAAGATATTTATCTTGTTTGTAAAAGTAGGTAGTGTGCAGAAAGATGCACCATGTGACTGTCGGGTACCTGGCATGTTGCCTTCTGTCTTGCCGCACTGGACCCATTTGCCTCCTTGGTACCTCCAGTGATGCTGGTCAGCAAGAACCACGTCCACGTATACGTTATAATGAGCTGAGGGCTCCAGTGAGTTGATGTTAAAGCTGAGGAAAGGGAACATCCTCCTGTTAACAGACAGATCAGAAAACACAAGATAAGATTGTTTATATTTGTATACTTTCTTTTCATATGCAAATGTATACTTTTTTATTTATTTACATTTTGTCTAAAACAAATAAATACGTTTATACAAATATAAATTAAAACATAATTATATGTAAAATAACTATAATAAATACTTTTTTGTCAAAGTCAAGTTAGTTTTTTATATATTCACTATATATATATATATATATATATATATATATATATATATATATATATATATATATATATATATATATATATTATAATATTTATATTGATGTTTGTGAAAGGAAATGTTTACTTTAAAAATATTTCTTATTATAATGAAAGTGACAAATAATCTTTTTTTTATTTCATAAATAATACATTAATGTCTTGAAAAGGAAAAAAATCTGACAAATGGCACTGTCAATTCTAAATATGTCATTTATTTGTAGTATTTGTTTAATTTTTATTTATATTTGTATATTTTGTATTGTATTATATTTTATTGAACTATATTTTAATAATTTAAGAGCAATATTTAGGAAATGAAAGGTGGGGTTTAGATAAAGAACGACTAGGCTAGAATAGGATTTTTTTATATTTTATATAACTTAGTATATAAATGAAAATATAACTATATAAAAACTACAGTATATAACTATACTATGTATTAATTAATGCAATGTATTTTTTTTTTTTTGGTCAAATATTCATTCTGAAAGTTTGTGAAAGGAAATGATGTCACAATTGGGTGACACTCTTCTCTTTCAGAAATAGTTGTCTTAAAAAGAAATAAACATATGCCACAATCTTACACTATCCTTTATGCTAAGGTCATGCTAGATGATAACAATCTCAAAATATGCAGAAATGGTCCAAATCACCCAGTACAATAAATGAAATTAATTCATATTTGATATGCTCCCCATATAACATGCATCTCGACATGCTTATTTGAATTTGTTGTTTATATGGGTGTTATTTGGTGGTAAACAATAGTTATAGACATTAAAAGGCAACTGGGAGCATGCTGTGTGTGAATCTTTAATATGACAGTTAATAAAACACGTTGGGAGATGTATGCTTGTTTACTGTAATTTTCCTTGCTAGACAGATTTTGATCACAGTACAGAGATGGAGTGGAGGTAACTGGGAGGTCAGTGTGTCCCACGGCAGTGTGAAGTTTCCAGAAACTCAGTAGACCCAGTTTGAAATGTGCTGCTTCTGTTATTCTGTGCCTTTCTGCCTTGGCACCACTTGTGATAAAACAAACCTTTGACATCAGCCATGCTGGCTTTAATTCAACCTCACCCAATACTATGATGCTTTCAGTCTCACTAATACACTCTAGAGATGACGTCTATGCTACATGGCTGCCTCTCATTCAGTATATTCAACAGTTGCGGGCTACTGCTCATGCTTGTATGTTTCCCCTCGGCCGGATGCTCTTGTTAGGTGACACTCAAGTGCAGTTGTCTGCTCATATCTGTGTCTGTATCAGTTCCATGAATTGGATACACACCAAATAATTTGTATATGGCTCAGAATGGATTTAGTTTGTAAGTATGTTTATAAAAATCTCTCACTCTCTCTTGCTCTGTCTCCTATGGCTGTATGCTTGATGTGTGAAACTCTACATCTTTTTCCAATTGAGAAGAGCATATGGGGGTCAGATTGTTTTAATGATTATTTTTTTAATAAATACATTTTATTTAATGACACTGTGACCAAAATTGACAGTAAAGCCTTTTACACTGATACAAAAATTGTATATTTATAGAGTAGGTTATATGGGTTTAATATATAGGCTATATATATGTATGTATATATATTGCAGTTTACAATGTAGCTATCCTTAAATGAAAAGAATCTGAAAAGTTGTTAATCATTAAAAAGTGTGTGATGAATAACGATATTGTCTCTCAAAAAAGAGAGTCGGTTATGAATATTTTCAAATCTTTTGCCTGTTACCATTACTTATACATCACTAGGTACATCACTATACATTTGCATAATCTCCGCCTGCCCGCAAAATATGAACACTCTGACCTGCCCACAAACATGTCCACTAGTTAGTGTATTTACATAATGTCGAGAAGAAATACAATTCAAAGTTATTGTTGTGTGCATGTAAGTTTACTGTGGACTGCTTCTCTAATCTTGGCTTTTATTATCTTCCTTGGTTTCTAATCTTCATTTGGACTAACAAACTCTCAGAACCACAAGCTGTAAGTATGATTGATACGTTATGTGTACGTTTTCAACTGAGTGCCCAAAATATCACGTTTTTGTGCCAATATGTGATATATATCTAATGCAGCTTTAGGTTTCCAAGTAAAGCACGATATTAATGTCTTACTGAAGTAGATCTCATAATTCACTGTGAACCCACTATTTCCTAAGAATGTGTCAATTATTGTAGATTAATGTTGTTCTAATTACTTTCATTTTAAAATAATGTAGTGTAATACAAAGACTTTAAAATCATAGTAAAATTGCTGATTATTTTGCTGCACAGGCAGTTATAGGGTTAATGTGGGAGAGGTTAGGTTAGGCTGGTGCTCCAGTGATACAGCTGTTCTGAATTTTGATTAAAAGTTAAATCAGAGCAAATTTTGTCTGTCATTTATACACATTACAGCAAGCATATTTTGGTTTACAAACTGTATTGTTTCATCAGTTATTCACGTTAGCACTTGGATAACATATCCACCATTATTGTTTTAAGTGTTCCCAGTTTAACAGCTAACCATTAGCTGTGGACACGGTTCACTTCCATAAGTGCTTTTATATTTTTTATGTCATTATTATAAGAATGGATTGGAGCACTATATTATTGTTTTATGTAAGTGCTTTGTCAATGGTAGTGTTGGCTCAAGGACTCCTCTAAGTGACAGTCACAACAGACTTGGTCACCTGACCAATCAGAGCAGAGAAGGCTTATGGAAGGGAGGGGTTTGCTCCGAACTTGCTTGGAACGAATCGTTTCCAAATCATTGGCAAATGACTCTAATATTAAATGTATATTCTGAGAAAATGACAATGTTTTCTGACCTTAACTGCATTTAAACCTGTTGTAGGGGACTACAACACAATATTAGAACACTTTAAAATATCAGTTCAGGTCAGTTCAGTTCAATTTAGTTATATAGCACATTTAAAAACAACCATGGTTGAGCAAAGTGCTTAACAATGTCGAGAAAAGAAAAATAGAGAGTCACACACAAATAAGACAAATACAGTTAAAACATCACAATGTCACAGCTCAGCTCGATATAAAAGCCAAGGAATACAAGTGTGTCTTAAGAAATGACTTAAAAATTCCAACAGTCTGAGCAGTTCTTATGTGTAAAGGTAAACTATTCCACAAATAAGGTGCCACCACTGAAAAAGCTTGGCCACCTTTATTTTTTAACCTAGTTCTTGGAACATCTCGGAGCACCTGATTGGATGACCTCAATGCTTATATCATATAACCAACTCTTTAAATAAATATAAAATGCTGGTCTTTTGAACTTTTCATTCATTAACGAACACACAAAATTATTAAGCATCACGGCTTTCAACATTGATAATAAGAAATGTTTCTTATCACCAAATCAGCACATTAGGAAGATTTCTTAAGGATCATGTGACACTGAAGGCCAGAGTAATGGCTGCTAAAAATTCAGCTTTGTCATCAGAGGAATAAATCGCATCTTAAAATATAATAAAATACAAAACAGTTAATTTAAATTGTAGTTATATTTCACAATATTACTATTTTATTCAATTTTTTATTAAAAATAAATTCATTGTTGGTGATTATAAGAAGCTTATTTCAAAAGCATTCTTATTACAGACGCCTTTTTTTTTTTACACTGTCCTGTAAGTTTGTGTAAGTAACAAAACTAGCAAATCTGTCCCTAAAACCATGTGAAAACAACTATTTATGATTAAAACAAACATTAAGGTTAAAGTTTGGCAATTATGTATATCATTTAAAGAAATAGTGCACCCAAAAATGCTAATTATGCACATGTGATGCGGATGTAAAAGTGTAAGATGTCTGAACTACAATTGAGGGAAAGTTTTTTAAAACCATATCTGTACATTGTTATTTGTCTGAACCTTTTTATCATTTTTGACATTTGACAGCTCATAGCCACAGTCTCCTTTTGTTTCAGGCAAAAGCGCATCTTGCACATTCTGCTAAATATTTAATTTTGTGTTTCCAAGAAGTTACACTTGCTTCACAAAGTGGAAAGGGATGATAAAGGAGACCGCTTTGAAAGAGAATTAAGAGATACTAAGAGATACTGAAATAAGTTCAGTTTCACAATTTCTCTTTTCAAGTAGGGTAAAGGACACCTATCGAGGATCAGAGCATGAGGACGATGACACTCATTTGTAACAGGGTAGCATGACACAAGAGGATGGACTGCCCACCCATGGGCAGCTGTAATCAATCATCATTCTCAGATGTAGCCCTGGCATTGTGGGGCCTTGTGGTGGTGAAGAGACCGAGCAGGTGAAGGGTTTCTTCTTCCACATCAGTTGTCAATATAAGTGAAAACAGAAACCAAAATCGTCTCTGTATCATTCAACGCTCATGCGTTACCCCCTCACTCTGAGTTATAACTATACCGCCTGTGGCAGTCACTTTCCTAATCTGACTGAGCCTCAGAAATTGTCATGCTTATTTAAAATGAGACATTTATAAGAAATCAGTACCTGGAGAGGGGGAAACCAGTGGGTTTGCCACTGAGAGGAATGTTTTGCATGAGTGGGTGGTTAAGGTTTACGACAAAAAAGTTAGTGGTTAACCTTTGGAAACTTATCTGCCACTCCTTGACTCAGTGATGGAGCCGTGAACACGGTAGTAGGTGGTTGCCAAAACAAAAATGCCTCCTCTGCTGTCTAGGACTTTAGGAAGGTACAGTTTTCCATACATATACGTGTTTCCCCTTAGCAGAAGAACTGCTTAATGAGATCAGGGCAAAAAAGACAGGAAGGGACATTAGAAAAAACAGGATGGATATCGACTGCTGAAGGGCTTCCTGCCACTAATTCACCAGGACAGAAGTTCAGGTCCAGTTTATGTCATCCTCTTAGTCTTGATACTGAAAACGCGCTGGTCTAGCTGTTTTTGTGTTCACTTTTTTATACATAAATGTAAAATATCAAACTTCAGAAGCAGACTGACATGTACAGTATGCATGGAATGTTAAGGTATTATGTGAATGTGGTTACATTCAGAAACCACAATATATTTGCTGATGTTGGAGAACCATCATAGTGATGAGCTTGTATCAAGGATGCTAAAAAACAGTGGCTGGAAATGGAGCAGGCAGCAACCACAGCTACATGCGATCCCTTTGATCTTGACGATGTTCTACTGATGTGCTACTGTCACAACTTATCTGTTTTTGTCAAAGCTGCTTGATGGGATTCTGCTGGAATTACATACACAGCCTCAGTCTGTCATGCACTGAGCGAAGGCGATTCAACAAGTTGTTGATTCTGAGGTCTGACTTTTTGCAGCAAGGCTGCATACTCCATATACAGCTGAACAGGAAGTTATTGTTAGTTGAAAAATGAAAGAAAGAAAGCTCAAATGCTACAGGCAGAAAGGCCTTGAGTGGTGCAGGGGGATAGACTGCATTTTATGCAGAGCCTGGACTAAGTCAAATGAAGCACTGATATTACATGGGTTACTCTTGCTGTAAACCTTCATACATGCCTATACAGTAGCCCCAGAAAGTATATGTAGAACATATAAAAATTTATTATTATGTAATAAAATATTAAACACTTTATCTTTCTACATCCACTAAAATCACCTCGACATCTTTAAGTAATTGAAAAACTGGGTCAGTAAAAAACCTAGTTAGAGGGTTTACAGATGCCACTTGGTTTGCTATTTTATTATACAATAAAAAAATATTATTTTAATGTGGTAAGAATTAAATTTGAAATAATTTTCACTCAGAAACTGCTAGTAAATTTCACAAATAATTACTAAGCAATTGCAATTAACTAAATGTTGAAGTAGGACTAAAATATAATTTTCTCGCAAAATGTACTCCAATAATATATATATATATATATATATATATATATATATATATATATATTAGGGGTGTAACGATACGCGTATTCGTATTGAACCGTTCGGTACGACGCTTTCGGTTCGGTACGCGGTACGCATTATGCATACCGAACGGTTCGTTGGACTAATTAATTATATTTGAAAAAAAAAAAGAGAAATATAATGATATGCGTTCAACAAGGTAGCCCAATAACCCAAACGACGTAACAGGCAACGCCCCTGACACTCCCGAAGAAGAAAAAAACACCAACTTATGTTTATGTTATGTTATGACTCAGTCAGGCGCTCGCTCACTCAGTACGCGCTGAAGGCTCGTTGCAAAATGGCCAATGCGTTTAACAGACTAGAAAAAGAAGATGACTCTCAAACATATTGTTTGAGATGCATGATTCCATCTATGAGCTGCTCGATCAGAGTGACATGAGAGCCCCTCCTTAGAACATTATTTGTAAATCCATGTTATGGTAAGTGTGCACGTGAAGTCTTTGCACACTTTCTGAAATCCACACTGTGGTAAGTTTGCACACTACACTAGTGCTCTACATTCTTTCTAAAATCCTATATAGTGAGGGCTTCGCGCGGTTGCTTCATTGCTTTAAAAAAAAAAAAAACACCAGCGTGAATACTTGAAACATGTCAACTCATTTACGCCGACATCACCTTATTGTGTCAGTATCTGGGAAAAGACGAAAAAAAGGAGAAACATGCACGCAACAAACTATGCCTGCAGCATTTAGACACCAGTATTATAGCTTACAGGGAATCCAAAGTGCACCCAAACACCAGACCTGTTGGTTATTTTAGGATCTTATATTTCTGGTCTGTTAAATGCATTAGACATTTTGCAATGAGCCTTCAGCGCGTGCTGAGTGAGCGAGCGCCTTAGGGTCCGTTCACATATCGCTCCTAAAAACGCGTGGAAAACGCTAAGCACGTCTTTCTCCTCCTTTCCAAAGCGCTCGGGCAGAAGTGCTCATGAGGCGTCTGTCTTTGCTAAGCAACAATGACGTGCTCTCTCCATGAGACGCGGAAATTTCAGCGAAGGATAAATGGATTTGCAGCTCTAAAAATCGCTTGCAGTAGCTCTGCTACTAAATTTATTTCAAAATTGCAATCCATATACAACTATAATCAGCTGTTCCTTCATCTTGGCTGAGTTTTCAACGTTGTTATGGGAAAGGATGAAGCTGATTGGTTAGTTCTTGGCACATGACCCGCGGTGCGCTTGCGGCATTCTGAAAAGTTGAGATGTTTTTACATTTTGCTGTATCTAAAACGTACCGAACCGAACCGAACCGAACCGTGACATCAGTGTATCGTATCGAACCGAACCGTGAATTTTGTGAACCGTTACACCCCTAATATATATATATATATATATATATATATATATATATATATATATATATATATATATATATATATATATTATTATTTATTTTATTTATTTTTTACAGTGTATGCAATGCAATTCATGGAATTCATGCATTCTTAAAAGGATAGTTCACTCATTCATCATCGTTTACTTTATACCTTCTGCAAAATGGAAAAAATAAGATATTTTGAAGAATGTAGGTAACCAAGCAGCTTTTGTGAAAAAAACTAAACACAAACAAACAAACATAGAGACATTTCTCAAAATATTTGTTATGCTCCACAAGAGACGGGTTAGTCATACAAGTTTGGAACAACGTGAGGGAGGGTGACAGAACTTTCATTTTTGGGGGCACTGTTTATAACTGCTGTCTTCACTGTTTATAACTGCTGTCTTTATGATCTAACCTATAATGCTGCAATTTAAGGGAGGACAGATGAAGGCCAGATAAATGATTCATGTACTGCATGGTTTGTAGTCATTGTATAGTATATTTCACTATATCATGAGGTGATAATGCTTTATGTAAGTATCGAAAGTGTTAAGAAGGTTCTAAAAGTTTCACTAATCATTTTTAGACCTCACTAGTATAAGCAAATGCTTGGAAAATGTTAAGCTTTTTTTGGTGTTAAATATGAGACATGTGAATCCACTGAAGCAGAAAGCCATCTTTATTTACACACAATGCACAAACCCATGACTCCTCCACCAAACCTACGAAGAACCTACTGATTCACATCTCCTATGCAAGCACCTGAGGCCCGAATATCTCTTAGAACTTTATATACTGACTTTTATAATGACTGTGAAAAACCCTAGTTCCTCTTTTTTTTAGGCATGTTGTAGATGTGTTTGACAAGACCTTTTTCTCTCACTCTAGTATCGATCAGCCACTGAACATGCAGTGGAATGGATTATCTGTGGTTTCATATCCCTCCCACTGATGTTCTGTGATGAAACATGTTCAGTCCATTCATTAGTCTGGCACTCGCTCGCTGCCTTATTTGGATCTCAGACTAGCATATTAGCAAAACAACGCTCACCTACACCAATCTATGTTTAGAGCTGGTGGCCTCATGCCTGTTTAAGTTTGTGAAACCTGGTGGCAGGGGTGAGGCTAGGGGCCAGTTTTAAAGTTTGACTTGAAAAGGGCCGAAGACCTCTGCTCTCGTCTCAGGCTATGGGCCTCACAGTGCATTTCAAAGCCTTGACTCGGACTGCACCTCAGCTTCTGAGGAAATGTGCATCACTGCGCTCACAAGGTACCAGACCAGAGGAGAGAAAGCAAAGAAAAAGCGAGAGAGAGAGATAGAGAGATAGATAGAGATAGAGATAGAGAGAGAGAGGAAGAAAGTGCCTTCCTTCATTTCCTGCACTTCAAAGCTACCACCACTGAAGTGTATGGCCATCAGAGTCTCAGTGGTGCTCAACCAACTTTACCCCCAAATGCACCACCCCCTCCTCATTGCTTTTACACTTCCCGTCTTGGGCAGAATTACCTGAGCTCTGACACTCACTGGCAGTGAGAACCAATAAAAATAACCATAAAAACCAGAATGTAATAATAATTCACAAAAAAAATAGTGCGTATTTAAATAAACCGACTCAGTCTCCAGTGTGTGAAAAGATAACTTTACTAGATTAGATACCTACAGGATTCAGAGCCAAAAAACGAAATCATCGATTTGCGGAATTAAAACGAACAATGTTTTCTTGCTTAAGTTAAATATTAAATAATCAAGCTATTCTCTTCTCACAACAGTCTGTTTAATTATCATTCGCACATACAAGGGTGATTTAAAGTATTATATATGTAACATCTTTATAATGTATACCATTAACAAACTAGATAATATACACCATTTATTTTCTAACTTGAGCAAAGCAATAAAGTTGGTTTGCAAAAGATTTCAAGGGACCTGCTAGTAGGTTACAGGTTACAAAGGCATGCCTTCACACACTAACACCATCACAAACAATCGTACTGTACACACAGATGAACGCATATCAGCGTAAAAGCTACCAAACTACAAATAATAATATTAAGAAAAAATAAATGCACATTTCTATTTCAATTTTTTTTACTTATTACGAAGGATTCGTTTTTATGTGGTGCATACAGTACGGTACATTACTGTACAAAATAAAATACTGAAAGTTATAAGTGTCAACTATGACATCAGTGTGAAATTCTTTAAGCAATATCATGCTCAGGATTTTACTGCTATAATATAATATTGGTGTAGCAGTAGTATGTGAAATTCAGTCGGTGGTAAAAACATTGAGAGAACAGAGAACAATGTCACCTTTCCATTTCAAGGTTTGACCTGCTTTCAGTACCATATTTAAAAAGCATATTATTTCTTAAAGTCTAATATAATAAATATTTCATGTATTAAATGCATACTTAAAATGCTGAGTAAATTTCAGACTACAAGTGTTCATTTTTTGTCTTCTGAATATATTATATATATATATATTAAATAACTCTTTCTATGGATTAAGTGTAAGTTTTTCGCATGCTGTCAATTCTCATACATTTTAACAGGAATACTTTTTATGGTGACAGGTATGATCAGTGTTTATTATTCATTTTTCACGTTTTTTTTTATCATATGCAAGAATCTGCATAAATAATTTTTAGATGTAATATTTTTTTTTATTAAACTGACATATAAGGGCCTACCAAGAAACAATTATGTAGTTTTATCAGTCAACATTATAAATCTGTATTATGCCATGACTATATAGTTTATGCCTTAAAAGCAGCTGTAAAATAGACATCTGTAGATTATTATGATCAGGGACATATTTAGATATTAATGCTCGGTGACCTGTCAAACGTCCCCACAAGCACTTTCCTCCCTCCCTGGGGTCTCCAGGGAACAACACCAGTGGTTTATAAATCACAATATTTTCAATTAACAGTGTGTTTTGTGTTATTTTTTTTTAATCAGTATTATCACTCACACTAAACATGATAACTATAATTTTGATCATCACGTTCTTTCAGAACACTGCCGTCATTATTCTCAGTAGGCTACTTAAAAATAACGTACCCAAAATATCATCAGTTTTTGGAAACTCCTGTCAATGAGGCAATTCACTTTTTTTTTCATTTTGACAGATATGTTTCAAAGTGTGAAAATTTGACAAATTACAGTATTTGTTTACTTTTGGCAATAACTGAAACCAGGTCGCGGTCTGACGAAAAAAAGATCAGATCAACAGATCTCTTTAATTAGGATTCTAAATTTAAGACACATATGTCAAGGACTCGATTTCATGCCCTGGCTGACACAGCTGGTATTTAGATAAGTACATAAGTAAGATGAATAAACATTCATTCACTATGGCGTTTGACCAGTTTCTTATTATGATCCATGCTGTTATCGCGTACAAAATGTTTGCCTTGATAATGACTTTTATACTAATGATATATTAAATATGGGCAATCCATAAGTATTCTTACCGTCCCTGTTTCGTTATGATCATCTCTGTCTGGTACTTGTGGAACTTTGCCCACAGCGGGTAGTTGTTGAGGAGCACTTGAGTCTTCCCGGACACCTGTAGACCAGGTAAAGAGTACATAGGTGCTCGAGGGAACCCGTGCTGAAAAGTCGCCGGGTAGCAGTCTGCGCCGCTCGGGTACACGTCTTTACCGTTGGCTGAAGAATACGCATCGGCTGCGCCTGGAACGTAAGTATGTCCCGTCCCGCTCCGGCTGGTGAAGTGACAGCTGCTGAGCTGAGCCGGTGCGTAAAACCTCCCCGTCTGCGCTCCGGCGCTTTGGTGATGTTCAGCGTGGAACGGCAACGTCAAACTGTCCTGTCCACTTGGAATGGAGTCCTGGTAGTAAAACCTCGCGTCTTGGATGCCCATTTTGAAGTCCGGGAAGTCGCGGTGTCGGTGCAAGTGGCTGTTCAGTTCTGCGTCTTTGGCGAAACTTTGCGCGTCTGTTCCATTCAACATATTGAGAAATAAATTCCTGCCTATGCCGCCCATCTGCAGCACCGGACCGAGCTCACTTGATGTGTCATAGGTTTACCGTCCGTATGCTTTATGATTTAAAATAAGACTACAACACAACTCTCTATAGCCAGCAAGTTGTGGAGCTTGTCTGCAAAGCGCAGCGTGTAATCTACTTCTAAACTTCTTGGGAAGTCTTCATTTTGGTTAACTTAATATGTTGAAGTCATTGCAACTATGTATTTGGAATAGGAATCGAACTTGAAACACATGATAAGAATCTATGGTATATCCATATCTCGAATGGTAATTGGTCCGGAGGTGGGCTTAACATCTCAGTCTGGGCGTGATAGGCTTGATGCGCGAGGACGGGCCTTCCCCTGTTTACGGGGGCTTCAGTTTGATACTCACATAGAACTTTACAATCTTTATAATGTAAATTCACTGAGTGTGTAACGATTAAAATAAGGTCATTCTTTACGCGCATCAAGGTATGTGTGTGTATTCAATAATCTATTTTGTATTAGTTTTTAATAAAAATCAATTCGCTTTCAACTAAAAAAAAAAAAACAAACAAACTAAATTATGACTAAATTCATATAACTCATTAGATGTGTTGATGAATAATTTCTGGAAGACCTAATTAAATAAAAATCTCAGTGAGTAATCGTTTCCCACTTATTTTAAATAGAGATATATTTTTTTGTTTGTTTTTGAAACTTACGTTTATGACATTCATTCTCACTCATGCACTCATTTCCCCCCCGCCGCTAGAAGAGCATCTTTATTGAAGTTTTACGGATGAGATATTGCATGAATGCACTGATTTTTAAAAATTTATTTATTTATTTTCATTAACCATTCTTTTGTACATGTACAAAATTATTCCAGCAGTATTGGATGGCATTTTAGTAACTGTACACATATAATGCCTTAAAGTTCATTAAAAGCAATACACTTTTTCCAACAGCTAGCAACAACTTTCGAACAACTTGCAATAACATAAAGATGGGTAACACACATAACACTAAAATAATACAATATAAATCATGTAGAAAGCAGCAACTTTAAATAGTGTAAATATAAAAATAAGAAAGGAACTTTTTAAACAGAATACAAAATGATATTGTTTGTACAGGGGATTGTAGGAATTCCTTTCACAAGACAATGATTTTTCCTTCAAAAGCATAATTCTAAAGAATATGTAGTGCCTTCGTTTTGTTATATTTTCTTTCTGCTACTTTTTAATGACTTAAAAAATAAATAAATAATGCGTACGGTCTTATAAAACGTAATATAATTTTTTGCTGTGTGAATATTTATTTTTACAATTTAATAATGTTTTAGTTTCTTTACTTTGCTGTAACATCCAAACATTAGTCTTGTGACAGATATTTAGTCTTCTTTTCATTATATTCAGTTGCATTTAAGTAATTTGTATAGAGTGTACACATCTTTTGCAAAAAATAGGGTGTATTCGTTCAAAAGTGAGAAAATCACAGTTCTCCATATACGCCAACATACAAACAAACATTACACACACACACACACACACACACAGTGTCCCTCAAGTGCAGGTATGACACGATTGTGTCTCTCCTAGCAAGGTGAACTCACAAGGTCACCAGTTGAGCTCATTGGTGTTGACACCCTGGATGATAGCGTATTGTCCCCAGTGATGCGTCCACAAGACCGGGGCGTTATACTTTCCACCTGCCCTGTGGGGGTGACAGGATCCTTTTAGGCCTTAGTTAAGCTGATCTCCCGCAGGCAAAGTTCACCACGGCCATACAGAACACAAATGGTATGCACAAACATCCCTCATCTACCATATCAGCAATTAAACAAATCACACTACACACTACACACACAGCCTGGAAGTCTTTAAAGCATTTATGCAGAGGCTTTGAACAGTTGTCACAGGTGTATGGCAGTTCTCTGTTCACAGTGTGTAGGAGGAGGGAATTTATATTAGCACAACTCATCTTTAGAGCAGTTTCTGTATGTAGCTCTATATGTAAAAGTTGTACTTTTATTGTAGCAATAACTTGAGAGGATATGACAATCCAAATTATACAGTTCTCCTTTTCTGAATATCATGTTGGTGTTCCCTCAGTAAAACTGTTATCTTTTGCATAAGATGTAAATGATAGCTGCAACGATTTTTATGAGGAAATATTCACATCTGTGGTCAGAGTGACAGGTGTGATGTGTGAATGATATGACCACGATCCGGCCTCATTTTTCATTTTAGATTTGGGGAGATATGTTTGGTTTTGAAAGTAAAGCTTTCCGAAAATCATGTCTTTTCAGTTGAAGATCAATCAGAGAGTGATGTGAAAGATTGCTGGATTTCTTTATCACACTTCTTCTTCCTGCAGTTTCGGGGGTTTCGAGTTTTCATGTGGTGGATTAGTGTTGAGAGGTGTAACTATGACTCATCCTGTGCTAATGATGCATCTATACATTTGAGATTTTCCATCAGCAACGATGATCTGTTAAGCAATATACCTTCAGCTGTATGCAGCTGTGATAGTTTCTGTTTGTGCACTCTCTTTCCACAACAGCGTACAATTCTCGTCTCAGTGTTACGGAGGGGAGAGGACACAGGGCCTAGTCGAAGGCCCTGCAGAAACTTGAGCGTGCTTAATGCTTTGATGGACCGATACCATGCCTGGATGTCATCAGTCATGATATGCGCTACCCTGTGTAAACAGTGCTTTTAATATGTCAAGTCTCACTTCGTTTTCCTATTTACTTCATTTTGCACTTTACTCTTATTTATTAAAATAAATAATTAACATTGCAAGCTTTAATAGGCTTGTTTTATACTCTAATTGTATTATCTTAAAATAAGTAAATACATTTTATATTCTATTTTTGAACAGCAAAGAACACAAATTTTGTTCATGAAATTATCTATTCTAATTTTTCTTCAGTAACTGTTATTAAAATTGATAATTTATCCTGCAGTATGATGGATGCCATTATGAACACTGACATACAGTAGAAAATCAAAATGACAAATGTGAATAAAATAATTTAAATATATTAACATTATCTATTTTTGGCCTATTTTCAAAAATTCATGGAATTTGGAACATATTGCTGAATAAATGTAAAAATGGCAATAATTTATTAAAACTTGTGGAGTTACTCACAACATCCATTTCTAAACTGGCAATGTTTTGGTGATCCTTGAAAAAAGCTGCTCGTCAGGACCCCAACATGAATTAAGTTAGATTTTCAAGCTTGAGCTTTACATTGTAATATGAATTGAATTAGATGCATGATGAATCCACAAAATAGAAAGATGAAACATAAAATCAGTTAAAGTTTTACTTCTGTGTATGCTAGCATATGGGAAACAATGTGTCAAAACTGTCCTATTGTTTAAAATAATAGGCAGAATACATTAATTAGCAAAATTAAAAAGTTAAATGGTGACCAGTTACAACATCTAAAATACTGCTGTCATTGCTGTTTGATTTATATTATATATAAATATTAATATTCTATGAATAAAAATATATTTTTCTCAAATATATACATGGATGTGTGTATTTATACATACATCATAAATATACACAGTAAACACATAGGTTATGTAAACGAAAACTTTTATTTTGGAATGCGATTAATCGCGATTAATCGTTTGACAGCACTAGTATGTACATTTTAGCTTAAATCTTGTTACAGTAAAACAATTTATTTCCATGTCCACCCATTAGCAATATTGTGCAGCACTCTATTACACTTTCAGATGGTGAAGCTCAAATTAACATGTGATTTTAACATGAACTCCAAAGAGAATACATTGTTTGGCTGGTGTTCATTGTGGGTGGATATGAGTACAACATATCTAATAATCACCGTGTGAGTAGCTCTGATTAGAGAGACTTAACAGCATATGTTTCTTTAAGTAAGCCCTTACGCTAGGCCTTCCTGTCAGACACAGGGACCTAATTAACACAACATATGCTTATTTGAAACCCCATTTTGGGTGTGAAAGAAGGCTTTTGGGAGGCACCACCTACAAGGGCTGTGAACGCGGGCAGGGGGATCATTGGAACGGCGAGGAAAGGTGGCAGAATTAAAAGGTGTGGAGAGAGAGCGTTAGAGGAATGAAAGACAGACAACTAGAGTGAAGGAGAAGAAGAGAGCAGAGAAGGTAGCACTTAGTGCTCGGTGGAATTCTCACCCGATATCACATGATCTCCTGAAGAAGTGTAAATGTATTCCACTTCAACCCTAGAATCAAACAAGCTGCCACTTCCTTCGTTTATAATTAGCTGGTAATCAATGCTGAGTCTCTTCGAAAGGGGAGAAGACTTGTTAATGTCCATAAAATCTTTCAATCAGCAATTTTTGCGATTTATGTCCCTAGGTCTTAAAGCACACGTGTGGCAGATCGTACCATTAAAAATGAGAGTAAACACCTACATCCACATCCATCAAAAGGGATTTTCCACATGTACATTCATTTTTGAATGCACATCTGCTGCTGTTGTGGGGTGTGCATTCTCCATCCAGTCTCTGAACCCTGTCTGTGTCACCTCCATAAATGCAGTGACTGAGTGCAAGCTTGAGGCGCTAAGTTGTACATTGTTGAACACAGAGGAGAGACCCACATCCAGACATATCCAGGGTTACAGACATGACCTTTCTTACTGCAAGTCTTCTTGAAATAAAAGCACAGAAATATTAATAAAATACTTTTTGTGTGTGTGTATCAATTCTAATGGTCAAGAACAGATTTATTTTTCCAGTTGCTTAAAATAGCACAGACATATTAATAAAAAAAAACTTTGTGTGTGTGTGTGTATCAGTTCTGACAGTTTTCAGTTGCTTAAAATAAATATAATAATAATAATAATAATAATAATAATAACAATAACTAAATATATACTGACTGTAAAGAGTAAAGAGCCTTAAAAATATAACCTGAAATTGTTAACTAAAATGTTCTGCAGGTGTTAACATCTAAATGATTTAATTTTACATTTATAATATAAACGTTTATAAATAATAAAATAAAACATATACAGCATTGTATTTTATTCTATTTCTATTCTATAATGAAAAAATATAAATACAATGGATTTTATACACACACACACACACACACACACACACAGTAAATTTTATTTAAATGTTATTTTGATGGCACAGTCTTCATTTTATTGTAAACTATCCCTATTTTTATGTGCATTTTCTTAGTTGTGGATGATTAAATGTTAACTGTCTTCATAATAATCAATTTATTATTAATTTGCTCTGAAATAACTTACTCTGAATTTAATTATTTCTCTCTGTCAATACATGCAGGCTACCGAATAATGTTAAGCAATAGCCAAATAACTGTTTAGAGATTGTTTTTAGCGAGCATACATGAAATCTGGCGTCACTTCCCTCAAAATTTTGTTCGATAAAGTAAGTAAGGAAAATTGTATTGACTTAAAGGAAACAACTGCACGTTTTCATGTCATTTCAGCATTTCATCAGCAATACTGTGAATAATGGGAAATACTTAGCACAGTAGAACTGTACTATGTGGCCAACCAGTCTGTCCTGAGAAGGTGAGGAGCGGTCCTGCAGACGAAATGCCAAGCTTATCTATTCTTCAGACAGTTTAGGTTCTGTGTTTGACAGAAGAAGACAGCTGTGTTCTCCCTCATTCCTCTGGCTTGCTCCGCAGGCCCAGAATGATCACCCCCAAAGCATGGCTTCCTCTTATTGGCCAAAGGACCATACTATCCACTCTCCCTTCCATCACTCCCTAACATCATCACTGTCACCCACTTGGCAAACATTAAGAAATCATCACCACTGTCATGCCTACTGTCAGACAGGGTCATCGCATGTAATGCAGAGTCAGCAGCCTCTTGGGAATAACCAGCAGGGCTGCTTGGAGAAAGCTGACTCTTAAAGATGTTAAAAACCGCATGAGAGATCTGACGTGCCCCACTGCATCTGCTCTGACTGAAATCATGAATGAGCAATAGTTTATGTCTCTTCCTGTATCTATTGGCTCATAGCCTGGAAAAAGTATGTGGGCCAGTGTCAAGTCTCAATTGCGTTGGTGAGCCGTGACAGTCATAAATCACTGCAAAAGCCCATTAAATCCACTTTTGTATACGAGTAAGAGGAGTTTTGTATCTTAATACATGTGGGGAGGGAGTGACAAGAGGAAAACAGAACAGAGATATAGTATGGAAAAAGACATCAACACTGGATTGTTGCTGGGCAATGTACAAGAAAATTTGGCTAAGGATTGAAATAAAGGTACATAAAAATAGGAAATTTGAGTAATACACACTTAGGCAAATAAAAGCAGATTGGTTCAAAAAGATACTTCTGATGCAGTTTTCCTTTCAGTCAGTTACATTTAATAATTTTTTTTTCAGCCTCATGGAAGTCACCTCATAATATTGGGAAAATTCACAGGAATGATTTGACCAATAAAAACAGACAGAATGATAAACTGACAGACACTTTGCATAGATATTTGTTCATTTATTTAATTAATTAATTTATTTAATTTAACAAAAAAAAAAACATTCCTTTGTAAATAAAGAATTAATTTGTTTTTAACGCCAAAATCAGATTTATGAGCATCTGAGTTTTTTTTTTTTTTTTTTTTTGGTCTTTATTTGAATACTGACCCTTGATGGTGACACACTTGGCAAAGATTTGAAGCCTACAACATTTGGACTGGATCAGACACCCTTCAGCAGATAGGGTGCAGGTTATTTAGTCCACATCAAGGGAAGGATCACTGTGGGAAAACAGACCTTCAGCGAGCACAGATTAGTTCTTCATAAAAAGGGAGCATATCCTGTAATGAAATATGTGTCTTCTTCTATTTCCTCTTCTGCCTTTTTATTTTGTGCTGCTGTTTTTATTTGTTCAACATATTATTTAACTAATTTAATCTATCTCACTGCATCTCAGAGTAAGTCTGCAATTATATTTAATAACACATATTAAATTGAATTATATTGTATTTAATATTGATATTTAATAAAAGCTAAATTAAACGATTTAAAGCTTATTTTACAGCTAGACAGCTTCCTAAAACAGCACCTTAACTAAAATTAAAACTTAAGGGAATAATTTACCCAAAAATGAAACTTCCTTCATCATTTTCTCACCCTCAAGGTGTTCCAAACCTTTACGAGCTTCCTTCTTTCAACTGTTTGGTAAGCAAACAGTTGACCTTAGCCACTGGAAATAAATAAATAAATAAATACATTTATATATTTTTAATTTGTAATGATATTACTTAACTATACATTTGTATCCAATTTATTTATATTTTTTATTGTAAAGATTTTAAGGGTTAGGTTGTAATAAAACAATATAATTCTTTGGACTTTCCCATTTAGATATGTACAGGGATTAATTTTAATATTGAAAAAATAAAATCACACACTTGTCCTTTAAGTGCATATTGATAACTAGTAAAAATGTAGAGACATACCAAAAAAAAAAAAAAAAAAAAAAAAGGTTTTTTACATAATAATAATAATAATAATACAAAAATACATAAATTAAACATGCATACCAAAATATACAATTTATTAAATATATATATAAATATATACAAAATTATACCTTTCCAAGACTTTCAAAGTTTCTTCCGTTTTTTTTTTTTTTCCTCCAGGGCTTGATTCTTAAATTACTGTGATAATCTTCCAATTGATTGAATGATTGACAGACTGAGACATGCATAATGATGAATGACTTAATTTAGGGATGGTGAACAAATGCAGTGATGGACAGGTGCCCTTTCTGCCTGTGAAGCCATATAAAGTGCAAAAGACCAGTGCAGGGCGTTCATGATGGCGTATGCGAAAGCAATGTGCGTACGAGGGGCTGTGTTACTCAATTCACCCTCTAGGATTTGGCCTTGGTCACTTCTGCTTTTAAACTGTGGCATGAAGCAGACATTGATGTGTATATGTGTGTGTGTGTGTGTGGGCGTGCATCATTTACAGTATTTGTATGCCTGTGACTGGCAGCAGGAAGAGCGGGCTCAGCTTGAGGGTGGCCGTCACCATCGCTCAGAGGCTGGGGGTGGTGGGTGTCATGGAGGCTTTAAGCGGACTTCCAAGTGACAACAACTTGCCAACTAGAGGTCTTGCCTGAGCTCTCTTCTATTTCCAATTCGTCTGGTTTTATCAGTACCAATCATTTGAATTATTTATTTTTAGTGGTATATGGTCTCTCTGCACTGCTTCCCCGGGAAATGGCTCTCAGCGGTTTACTAATGAGTGCCAGTCTGCTGGCTTTGGCAATTTTACGACAGACACCTCGTCTGACAAACGCAGCCAGGGCTCCAGTCAACATGCATCATTCCATCTGACACAGAGCTGAGCTGTGGTGTCATGCTCCCTCAGATGCTCTAAAAAAGTGTTTTGCTTTTGTTGTGAGGATCTTTATGTGAAGTGCATTCAGGGACGCTAGGAACATGTCCCTACCAATATCCAGTGTCTTCTAAACTCTCCCTAAATTGCTGTTATGTCCCCACCAATGTCAAGTATAAGTATTTATTTGTAAAAATAAAGAAAAGAAATTGTACAAATGCATACAATTTTATTACAAATATATAAAAAATCATTATGTTATTTGCAAAGCAAAACGAGCTGGTAAAATCATATCCCTTTCACTTATTGTACTTTCCGTTATTTGTCATTCAAAAGAACACCATCAGACATTTACAGTTTGTAGGATTCACAAACCGTAATTTTTTGTTTTATATTTTGGTATTTCTATTATTCTCTTGTTAAAAATGTCATTGCATGTACTCAGATATTTAAGTTGCCACCACTAGAAGCACAACCTTCTCCCCTAATTAGTGTAGTCTAGAAACGCCACAGAATAATCATGTAACGCTTTGCATGTGTGTCTCTGTGTGTATTTTGACCCTAGTGCACCTGGGCAGCTGTGTCTGTGTCAGAGACTGCGCGGCCACAAGTGGACACACACATTTTGTCCGTTTACGTATCCCTGTTCCCGGGGTTCTTGGGAGAGTTCAATTTTCTAGTAACTCAGCAGACATCACAGAGCTATTCTGGCCGGCCAGTTGTGACAGCCGGCCAGCAACAGCAACGCCAGGGCAGGAATGCTGCTGGGGGGAGGGTGGTTGCTGATCTTGTCAGAGGAAGTGGAGACGAGGGCTCTCCCGTTTCACAGGGGGTGGAGGGCAGCAGTTTGGGAGAAGGAGTGTAGCAGTGGCTCTCTGGAGAGACGAGGAAGAAAGGGAACAGGCAGAGGAAGAGGGGTGGGTAAGGTATTTGGGTTTGGTGCCAGCTGAGCCAGGCCTCTGGCATGCTGCATTCCAAAAGATCAACACAACGGTGTTTCCTTTCAGCTCTCCTGCCTGCTAACCCCTTCAGCTACTCTGCTTTACAACACCCTCTCACACACAAACACACACACGCTTGCCTTTCTTTTCTCGTAAGCCTAATTAGGGCTGTAATAGAGCTACAGCCAATTTTCCATGGACGCCTTACTGCATGTTAAAATCAGAAATCACCACGTACACCCATTTCTGAGATGTTTTTGAGGTTATTTTTATAGTGTACTCACAAAATGCATGAAATGAAACTAATAAGTTAATGACTATATTGGTCAGATTCAGTATTGTTATTATTATTATTACTTGCTCATGATTTAGAAAAAGCTCTGGGCTGCATTTCTAAGCTAAGATGATCGTAGAGACCATTGCTCTATGATCTACATAGGGTCACGATGCTTTTGGGAAACGCAGCCATGGTCATGTATTTCTTGCAATGCAGGGTTCAGGAGGTTAAAATGCTTGCTGCTGGCAGACTGTTTGGCAGCGGGTGTGAATTAAGAGGGTCAAGACCCTGTTAAGGGATCCTACAGGGTAGTGATAAGTACAGGCATGTTGGGTCAATCTTCAGTGCCGACGCTTGATTCGTCCGGTCAACTGGTCTGGTTTTACAATGTAGAGCAGCCTTTCCCAAGAACCCCATTGTTGTTCATGAGAATAAAAGTGATGCAATCATGGGATCAGCTTTGCAGTGTATTGCTGATGAATGGAATACTGAGAAGTACCATTAGACAGAATGACCCCTGATGTCATATGTATTGGGGTGGTGTTGGTGCAGTGGATAAGACACATGCTTTTGATGTGAGAGACCCGGGTTCAAATCCACTGTGAGACACCAATGTGTCCCTGAGCAAGACACTTAACCCCTAGTTGCTCCAGAGGCATGCGACCTCTGACATATATAGCAATTGTAAGTCGCTTTGGATAAAAGCGTCAGCTAAATGAATAAATCTTTAAAGCATTGCACGTTTACCATTAATCATAAGTAATATGATGAATCAAAATGACCCAATTTCAGCCTGCTGCGTAGTAAATATATCATGGTAATATCATATCATCATCAAGATTATTACATTTATACATACACATTTGTTTGTAAAACTAAACTTGTAAATAAAAATGACATGTATCGTAATGATAATAACAATAGTAATGAATGCATATTTTTTGTTTTATTTGAAAATTACCCCTAAAATATGATACAGTTATTCTGATTTGTTTAACATTTTTTGTTCAAATAATAATACAAAGTTGGGGTGTCATTTTGTGTGGTCATAAAATGTGTACCTTCCTGTGTGTGCCACATCAACAGCAAAAACAACATTAATAATAATTCACAAAATTAGAATATGTAGGAAACATGAAGGTTTCCTCAAATAGGTTTTCTCATTATTTTGTCAGTATTTCCATTTATATTTTTCCATAAAGGCATTTCGAATATGTGTTTTTTTTTTATATTTAAGAGTTTTAACATGAAGAACCAAACAAATCACATTACAAATTTTAATTTGAAGCAAAAAATCTTAATTGTTGTCTTGTCTCATAAATGATTTATGAACAACATTAAACTGGAAAAAAAAATGTTGGTGTAGAAACAGTTTTGACTCAGAAATTGCTTGTAAATTTCACAAATAATTACAAGTAACAGCAAGTAACACAATGATTTAAACATGAAATTTTGACCTAGAGACTATTTGAGTTTTTGTAAAACATACTGATTTTTGTTTTTGTTTTATTTACATACTTTTTACGGTATATAAAATTAATCGGTTAATGATACATCACTGACTATAAATGTAAAATACAATATTATTTAAGTTCAATTAAAAATATGCACAAAATTATGAAAAACAAAAAGGTTATTTGAGTATTATTTAACCACCCATAATCCCAGGTCAGAGGTTTCTGGAGAAATCAGTCCATTAGCAATTAAAGGGGTCATATGATGCTTTTTTAAAGGTCATTATTTTGTGTATTTGGTGTAACAGAGCATGCTTTAATGTTTAAAAAACAGATATTTTTCCACATAGTGACATAGACCTGTGGGGGCATGTTTACATGAGCCGTTTTTTGGGGAGTGTGGCAGAGTTTTAACTTTGATAAAGAATATCTCTTTGGATTTGAGACTTTAGTATTTACAACTTTACAGATCTTCTTTATGCACCAAGAGCTTGTAACACTCCAAAGAGAAAGGAAAAATTGAAATCGCATCATATGATCCCTTTAAAAGAGCCATTGGAGGTTATGAAGATGCAAAACAAACAAAAACAAATTGATTGTTAAATCATGTCATTTATGTGTATAATAGGGTTAGATGATAACCTAATCGCACTTGATGAGGTTATCATTCTAATTAAATGTGATGTTGCTACTTTGACATGATATATTTACAGATCCTCATGGGAATTCCAACTGAGGTGTGTTTTGCAGCACCTCAGATGTACAGCACACCTAAAGAAGGCACTTGCAGGGAGTTTGCATCCTTCTGCTGAACACACAGCAGCTGTGCTGAGGGAAGGTGAGGAAAAACTGTGCTAATTTGAGGACTGTTAGTTTGCTCGAGAGCAGACTGTAAGCTCCATGGGCATGTTCACAGACAGTGCTGACAAGGGCTCGAGTGAATCTGATGTCTTGCTTGTGATGAGCAGGATCTTTCAGTTTGTGCCTTACTGACAAACTTTTTCTAAGTACGACACCATTCAAAAGCTGGTTGAATTTGTTTCTCATAAATCCTGTAATTAATTTTGCTGAATATATGAAGTATATTTCTGTTACCAAATATATCTGTTAGTGAATGTTCAAATGTTTTTCCAAAACTAAAATGAGTTTATAGCAATAATGCTAATGTAAAAATAAAATAATAATTAATTTAAATCTGTATTTTTTTCTTCTTCTTCTTCATAAAACTGAAGATCAACAATAATTTATAAATAATAATACTATTATAATAATACATTTTTGTCAGTGTTTAAAAATCATTGTTATTTTTGTTATTCTGTAGTTTTAAAATGACTTTTCAATGTGTGCCACATTAATTCCATTTCTCTCTTTAGTGAGAAACCTGTGTGTGTATGCGTCATGTGATGTTGTACTTGTCTTGCAGTGTGTTCTGATATGTGTTTGTTTTTGTTCTTGTGTGTCTGTATGTGTCAGATTCCTGTCCGTGTGTATGTGAGTGTACATGTTTTTGCTTTTGTGTGTCAGCTCAGGTTATGTTTATGCTGAATGCCCACTCCTTGAGGGACTGCAGGCCTGCAGGGTGGTCTTTCTCTCATCAGCAGCATTAGGGTCCGATGCATGATGGGTGCTGACCCCTGGGAGGGCCATAAATAAAGAAATCCATTTGAAGACATATTGACCCAAAACTGATATCACAGAATTGCAGTATAACTCAGACCAGAATTTCAACAATTTTGAGAGGATTTCAATAACTGTACTTTGGCCAAAGGTGAGATGGAGGCCTGATGGTAGAGTGACCATTACAATGGAACTGACAGTAAGGCAAGGAAAGCCTGGAAATATGAAGTGACAAAGGGTGCCCTTTGTGTGTGAACTGATGGGGTGGAGGGCTGACAAGGTGCTCCCTCTAGGGGTTAACCTTCCAGTCCGGATCAACTGCTAAATATAGGTCAGAAAAAAAAAAGAGGGGGAGGGTGTGTTACAGTGATGGTGAAGAGCACAGAGGGACGTGTTGAGGAGACATTGATTAAGATAATGGCGAGTAGAATACAGAGCAAATGTTTAGCATTTGGGGTACTTAAAAAAAAAAGACACAGGTAGGGTGTGAGGTGTGCAGGAGGAGGTGATGCTAAAGGTCAGCCAATAGAAGAGGGGTTGACCTTTACCCTTCATGACACATTTATTTACTAATACACTAAATATGCATAAATGAATGTCACTTAAAATTCTAAAGTCTAAATTACTTCGCAGTGGGTGTGCAGTGCCCATTATACCCACTGCAGCTCCACTAGAGCCTATAAAGCATACCAGCTCTTACTGACAAATCAGATAAGGCAGAAGCCAAAATAATACCACTGTTAGTTTAAGGGCTCTATTTGGCATCACACAGGCTGAAGTTATGGCAGAGCACTAAAAGAAGCCACAGCTGGGATCCTCCACACACATCTGGCTCTGGCCTCTCCATTACACTGGCTCTGATAGTGACAAGTATCAACAGTCCTCCCACATTCATTACAAGTTTCATGAGTTGGGGAGTTGAAGGGGAAAATGATAACTAAACTATTATGCTTAAAATAATAGTTCACTCAAAAATGCCTATATGTTCTTAAAAATGTGACATTTTGTGTATTACATAAATAATACTTGCAGGTTTAGAATTACATTAGAAATTTAATTAATGAGGCAACTGTCCCTTTAAATGATCAGCGTGAGATGTGTTTAAAGGGATAGTCCACCTAAAAATGAAAACGATTTAACCATTTGCTTAACATCATTTCATTTCAAATGTGTATGACTTCCACATTATTCACTGCAACATTTTGATATTTGCCTTAGTTTTCATTGGCACGTTTTTAAGATGTGGTCATGTTTACTTTTGTTTAGTGAATTTTTGTGGTCAGATTTGAGACTTTTTAATTGGAATCTCATCAATTTCACTTTGGGCAAAAGATTCGCTTAAGCATCGGGTTCAGGTTGGTGTTCCATACACAGAATTTGTTCACTGCATTCTTCATTTAATCCATCCAAGTGCACACACACACAGACACACCCACACAGATACAAACAGACACACACACTGTAACCACAGATATTTTGGTCAGATATTTTTTCTGCTCCAACCATGGAAAAACTAGTTTGATGCCTTGCTCAAGGGAACCTCAGTCGTGGATACTGAAGGTGGGAGATTCTTTCCAATTTCTTTTGAAGGTGGGAGATTCTTTCCAGTACTAAGACTTAAACCCGGGACCTTCAGGTTAAAAATTAGACTAAAAACTGATCGGTTTGAAAGTAAATTGTGAGTGAGCTTTGCTTCATAAATTTCTATTGACAACAATTTTCCCCCACAATGCCACTCTTCACTGTAAGAGCCCCATTTGTTTATTTTAATGTTTAATTTAATTTAATTAATTATTTCACAAAACGCTTCCAATTTTCTCACCCCATTTAGGAAACTCTACTTTAAAGCATACATGCATAATGTGCAGTTTGTGTACAGGCAGATAATTGAAAGCGAGAATTAAGGGGGCATCAACAGGTTATTCTAAATTTTCAGTTTTTAAGAGGTCAAAAACACCAGAACTGATGCATGTTTTCATTTGGATTTACAAAAAACTGTACAGTAGTATTAAACTATATTAAAAGTAGCATCCATCCCCTTATAGCATCGACTTGTTACATCAGATAGAATCATCTTTGTGTCAGCAGGCCTGAGGGTCTCAGGCCCTAACGAGCCCAATATCCTAATTAGGGACAGAAGAACTGATGGGGAACGGGGAGGGAGGTAGAGGGTCAAAGAGGGTCCCGCTGGGATGAGCATGGCCATGGGCTCACGGTATTTATATTTACCTATGGTACATGGTGTGGGTGAGATCAGAATGAAACTGGACCCAGGCAGTGCCTTGCAACCCAGCCATTACAACCACTCTTAGTCCAGATGGGAGGACGGAGAGGGAGGACAAGAAAGAATGGGGCGGGGGGGGACAAATAAAATGAGAATCGAAGAGAAAACACTGGGGACAGAGAGGATGTGATAGAAAAATTGAGAGAGAAATAGAAAACTGAAGAAATAGATCAACGGTTGCTAGTGTGGAACAGAATAAAGTAACTATTGATATCAATGTGGCTTGAAAGAGGAAACAAACTTTTTAGTTCCTTCCTTCGTTTGTGGTGTTCTCATGCATTTATATATATTTTCAATATATATGTTCTATTCTTGTTTTCTTAATAGTACTATCCTTAAAAAGTAATATTTACTGCCTTTGAAAGAAGGTTCTTATGCCCACCAAGGTTCCATTTAAAAATTTTAAACTGTAATATTGTGAAATAATCACAAAAAAATAAAATAAAATGAATAGCTGGTGATGTGGGTTCTTCCAGCAGGAGTAGACGGGCCAGATGAAGCAGGGAAAATGAGCCCAGGACCTGAAAAGACACGGGGCCTGACGTGGTACGACACCCACTGGTCCGGAGACGTTTCACAGATGTTAAGCCTCTATGAAGGTATCAACCTGAATAAATGCAGCTGGATCAAGGTTGTGGGATTTTTTGACGTTGCAGCTGATAGCAGAAGACATCTCCAGATCTGCCCTGCTGGTGTCTTCTGACTAAATCAGGCAAGCAGAAATCACAAACATGGCAGGGTTTGGAAGCATGTATTCAGAGGAAAGAAAGAAAACCCTTTTTTATCACTCAATTTCTCATGAACTCTCATGTCCTTCACCATCAGTCTCTTCTTTTTGCCATACTTTAATCATCTTTCCTGTTTCATTTCACATCACTCCTTTCTGTCCTCGCTCTGTCACCCATTGTGACTCATTCTGTACTGTTACGCTGCTGGTTTATTATTTTTTCTAATTAAACAACATTCATTACAAATAACATTTTCAGCATGACAGTTAAAGTAAAAATATGTATCATTACAGTAACGTTCCACAATGAACAGTGTAAATAGATAGTTCAGTTAAAAACAGTTATCATTCTCTCATGCTGCTGTTATTTCTAAATTGTTTTGCAATAAAAAAAATGATCTTTGTATCAATTTTAACTCAGAAATTGCTAGTACATTTCACAAATAATTTTCAAGAAACTATGGAAGCCTGGTTCCACCTCAAATATAAATTATAAATATATATATATATATATATATATATATATATATATATATATATATATATATATATATATATATATATATATATATATATATATATATATATATATATATATATATATAGGTTATTACAGCACAATTCTGAGTTTATATCTCAAAATTCACTTTTTTTTTATCAGTTCTATTTACATCTTTTTCCACAAGTAACACACTGAATAATTAATGTGACATTTTGAAGTAGAATTAAAAAAATATTTTACTTCTAATAATCTTTATTTACAGCTTTGATATATATTTTGATATACATATATATTTTACAGTTTACTGAAATAAGACCTAAAAGAAAAAGAGATTTTTGGAATGAGTAGGGTATAGTTTAATAGTTACTGTAAGCATGAATTAAAAATTATTAATATGTAATATGTTGCCCCAGCAAAGGCTGATTAATTGTATGTAACGGGTATTGACATAAATGGAACATTATCTGTTCATTCAGTCAGTGTGAAGTTTCATTTTTCAATACTATGGAAAGTGGGGGAATGCACACTGAGGGTTGCAATCATTCTAGAGACCCCAGTTGGGTGGAGAAAAAAAAAAAAAAACTTGTGTGATGATAGAAGCAGTCTCCCCACAATAATACATCTACACCCATCACCCTTACTCAGTGTTTCCAGATATCAAACCCACACTTACTGTTATTAACTGACCAGCACCACCTCTGTAGATTATTGAAGTTGAAGTTCATATTAATCCTTCATGTACTTGCCATTGACTGACAGATGAGAAATAAATCAGGTGAAAATATTAGCTGTCACACAGACATGAGAAAAATGGGAGGTAATGTATGATGGATTGACTGATAAGTAACAAAAGTGAAGAGCTAAGAATATGCATGGCCTCTCTCTCTCTCTCTCTCTCTCTCTATTTCATTTCATATTTCATTTCATTTTATTGGAGGATATCTATTTTAATCTCTCTTTCTAAATACAAATAAAACTATTTTTTTTTACACATTTCTTTTAGGTAGGGTTTGCATTGTGGTATTTAAAAAAAACAAATTACTCAAAGATAGCTAAGTAAATGTGTGTGTGACCCATGCTACTACCTGAATTGCTGCTATAGGACCTCCTGTTTGCCAGCCAGATCTCTGAATATAAGTACTCTAATCGCTCAGAAAATTATATCCAATGCTGATTGCAAGTGACATGGCCTGTCGGTAGAGTGACATTGTGATGCCTCCTATCTTTCCTCCCTTATTTCTCCTCTCCTTCTCCAGATCCTTCTCCTATACCGTGTCATTCCCTGGTGACCGCAGCAATGCCCCTGGTGACTGCCTGCTGCCCTCTTCTTGTTAAAGCTGTCGAGTGCTGAAAGTTCAGTTTTGTCATGCTCAGGCATTGCTTTCTGTCACCCTCTATCCATCAACCGAGCTGTTTGTGAACCGTTATGATGTGTGTGTCTGCGTGTACTCATGTGTTTGTGATGCACCAACTGCTCCTTCATTCCCAAACACATCATCCCAGCTGCTTCACCAGCCTGATTATTTTTTTTGTGTGTGAGTGAATTTAAAGCATTGCATGTGTCCAGTAGGGCCAGTTTAATTGATTCAGTTCATCACAATGAATCATGATTTACAACTGAAACTTCAGCCAGCTGAAATGAACTGAAATTGACCCTCTAAACGGGATATTTAGGTGGATTTATGTGGATTGTGTGTGTGCTTGTGTCTATGCGGAGGTTTCGCATGCGTACGTGTTACAGGAGACCTGTGGAATGTTTCTGCTCAGAGGCAGTTCATGATCAGGTCTAGCATGCTGAGATCAGGGTCGCTAACCTTGCTGGCAGGTACTTAACCTTTTCCCACCACTGATTCAGACACCATGAACTCTGATTTTGAGGACACAGATTTAAAAGTGCAACAGCATTTTCACAAAAATATTTATTAAGCAAATTAATTACTAAAGTAAATCAATAGTACACAATTTAATTTTTTATTTCAAAAACATTTAATTTTTTATTTTTATTTTTTACATTAGGAAACTGTTAAACATGGAGCCCAAACGTGACATGCAGAAAAAAAGTACTAAATATTTCCCATTACTATTTAATAAAACTGTGGCCATGTTGTATAAATTTGTTCTCTCGTTTTGGTTAAACTAAAACATTTTTTGAGGTAAGCTAAAACATACCAAAATGCAATTTCTAAGAAAACTATCCCTTTAACAAGTAGTGTAAATACAATTTTGATACAAAAATTTAACTGAGCAGTGTTTTGCTGGATATGTGACCTCAAACCATAAAGCGACCTGCTCCATGTAGATTAAAATAACTGTTATTAGGCTCCTTATATGACTAGGCTCTTCATCTCATATGAATGTATTTGATCTTAAAAAAATGTATACATATTTGAATTTGCGCTATTTTTTTTATTAGGGAAAAATATTTATTTGATAATAAAAACAATCAACAAAAACATTATGTCACATAATGCATGAGTTAAATGCAAAAAACATAAATGTAGTCCCATGTACATATCAATAAAACCTGACAATTTGATGGTACTAAAATCATTTTATTAATAGAAATTAATTCTGTTTTGATTCTTATGTCTGTTTGTGTGTGTGTGTGTGTGTGTGTGTGTGTGTGTGTGTGTGTGTTTATAGCTTCCCTGACCGGGCACTTGATGTCAAGCTGATGTGGAATGACAGTGGGTGTCCTGTCTGGCAGGCCCAGAGTGCAGACCACCATATTGCCTGGCTCCCCAGGGAGGACAGATCAGCATGCAAGCCTTGCCAGAAAGTGCTAATAGGCGCAACACGTCTTACTTTCACACATTAAGGCAAGCAAAGGGTGACAGATCGGAGCTGTGATACTGCCGCATGGAAAAAATGGCTGCGCCACCCGTTTGCCATGCAGCAACAGCTAATGATGAGCACTGCTAAGTTGCGCTACATGAGCGCCAAAAACTGAGCTGAAATGCATCCTGACAGATAATACAGCGATACAAGTCACAAGATCAAATGAAACCAATTTACAAAAACACCTGGCTGATTACTAAAAGTTTTTAAAATGAGAGAAAACTTTTATGAAATGAATTGATTTATTCAAAATCATTTGAGTTTTTTAATCCTGTTTTGAGCAGTCATGACTGGGGACTGTGAGTCACTCTTCCTGTTTGTGGAAACTAACTCATGGTCAGAATAGTTCTTCGCTATGCCACCAACAAGGAAAGGGGGTTTGTGCAAAACCCACATAACTTGCAATGTTTCACCACAAAGCCTAATGAAAACAGTTTGGTTTCCACAGATATTCAGTTCATCTTTGGAACAGACCTCTAATCTGCTTCAGAAACCAACGATTTAGATATTTAGATCACACAGTTGTGCAGCTGAACTGATAATTTGATAGTACTGTATGTTGTTTCTTGTTGTGTGTTTTGCGGATTTCGAAAATAAGAGACAACCATACTGCAATATAAAATCCTTTTGATGAGGTCATATTGTTGCCAGAAAAATGGGGTCACCTGGGCAAAGGGTTGAGCATGTGGAGGTTACTTTCATACTAGTGCATTGTGCTCCATTTCTGGCATGAAATGTGCTGTAAAATATGTAAGACGAGTACAAATATCTCATCATTCTTAAATCAAGAAAAATTTTCTTGAGAAGCAAAATTATGTAAAAAGCATTTTGGTAAACTAAACAAAAACCACTTTTTGAGTGAATTGCACAACATAACATTTAATACAAACTGTACACAGAATATTTAACATCATGATTTTCAAAGAAATCAGAAAAAGGCCAAAAACAATCTTTAAAGGGGTCCTATTATGGTCTTGATTTTGTTTTGGGGGTGTACTAGAACAGGCTCTCATACAAGGTTGTTTGACAAACACATTATTTATCACATATTTTACATTATTACAACACCTCTCTCCCCAGTCTGGCATGACTCCAATAGATCCTTTAGCAAATTAAGGCCTGCCATCTGAAATATGAATACATTGTGATTGGTCATCTGGACCAGTGTGTGTTGTGATTGGCCCCCCTCGGCGCCTGCTTGGGAAATGTCATGCCCCTTACCATAGTCGTCTGCCAGCTTCAGTGTAAATATTGCATCAAATTCAAATCAAATCTAAATCAAATTTATTTTTTCTTTAAAGTTCGTCTGACTTGAGAAGCTAGCATGTCTCTGACATAGTGATAACACTAGTTGCCTTATCTAGTGCATCTCAACCAGGTTTCGTCCCATTCGTTGATATTGTGATATCACAGATCCAGGAAAATATACGTTGAAGTCCAAACGAGTCGTTCGCTGTAATTTTTGAAAAGTGATTTCTGTTAAATAAAATATCTCCTTTTGAACTGGACTTTGAGCTTTATAACCTTGCAGATCTTTTTTTATGCTCAAACAGCAACATTACAGACTAACTAAAGGAAAGAAGGAAAACAAAGCATAACAGAACCCCTTTAAACACCGCTTTTGCCACTGTTGCATGTTTATTATGTGATTGAGGTCAAGGGTTCATCAGTCACGGATGAAGAACTGATCCTGAAAATAATTGACTCACCTATCAATAGCAGAAGTCGCATCAACCACACATTACCTTTATAATTCATTTCTTACCACACAGGTCTCATTTCCCTGTCACTAGACCAGAGATGCAGAGAAGATTGATTCTTGTCTTTACTTCAATGTTAAACACAAAATAAACTTACATCCTGATAAACACTACACTGCCCCCCTTTAATTTCCAATTTCCCCCTTGCCCCCCTCCATCCCTCTTGCCCAGGGCCTTGCTGTGATTGCTGAAGCGTTATGTTGGAAGTGTGGTAGTGTGTGTCAATAGGAGTGAGTTACATAGGTCAGTGGTTCAAATGCAGGTCACAGCCTCATGCTCCGTGTTGATGCCTCGCACTGCTCTGATTGGCTCATTGTGCAAACAGATTCACTTTTGCTCCCCGCTGTTTGATCCCTGCTCTGTTTGATCCTCTAGCATACTATCAAACTCTTTTGTTTTACATGGAGGACATACTGTATGGGCAGATCTATCTATAGATCTATCTATCTAACTGTCTGTCTGTCTGTCTGTCTGTCTATCTCTGTGTTATTCTCCACACCGAATGTTGTCTTTGATGCACATGGATGGTGAAAAAGACCTTGTTCTTGTGATCTTCCTGGCCATCTAGTGGAAAATGTGGGAGACACAGGGATACAGAAGCCAATGGGTTTAAGCGTGAGATGTGATATTATTCTGCTAACTTAACCCGTTTAAATTGCATGGTATTAAGGAAATAGATGCACAGTGTTATTGACAGCTAGCTAGTTTATTTTTGGCCAGTGCTGTTGGGCCAAACCTCAACAGCAAAACACAAAACATGCAACAAATTTTTTTTTTTATAGCTCTTGTTATGCATTTTCAAATGTTTAGGCTTAATGTGTTGTGTAAGTAGCATTGAACATTTGCTTTAAAAAAATACATTTTAGCTGCTACTGTGGGGGTGAGGTTAACTTTTCAAAATGTACATTATTTACCCCTAAAGGGTGCATTTTAGTATCTTTAGAACCATACATATGTGTACCTAAAGAGTACATATTAATAGGTTTTGAAAAGGTGCCGCCCCAGCTTGGGATCTTTCTTTCTGAGAGTGAAGTCCAGAGATTAAACTGGTGTAGACTTAGAAAAAAGGTACATAACTTTGTTTACATTTAAGTTATTAAAATGTAGCATGTATCTTGTTATAATCATGTCTCATTGGTCTCTTAATTATGTTTTTCATAGTTTTTAAATGTTGAATATTTATTTATGTGTGTTAGCTATGTGGTGTGCTTGTTGGCTGTATGTTTTAAGTTGGTGGCAAACCAGTTTCCCTTTCGGGATTAATAAAGTTTTCTCTCTCTCTCTCTCTGTCTAAATAAGTTTCAATGCTGTACCTTTTAGCTATCAGATAATCAAGTAAGCAAATTAAAGTTCGAGCCCAAATCCTAAAGGCTTTCATATATAATGAAGTTATTATGATTTCATCTAAAGATGTAAAATGTATACCTCTTTTTTGTTTCTTTTATTAAAAAATTCACTATTTAGATTAATATAAGGGACAGAGTAACAAAGCCCATCCCCTTTTAATTAACATGTTTTTGTTATTTCAACGGCACCCAATACTAGCAGCTGCACACAATCAATCATGCATTCCTGTTCCAGCATGACAACATGACTGGGCATAGAAGTGAGATCCATAAAGAAATAATTTACCGGTGTGAAAGAATTTGACTGGTAAGCAAAAAACCTAAATGTGAACAGCACTGAACAATATTTTGGATAACCTGAGACACTTACTGTGGCTTTTGTCTTCACAGATAAAGTCTTCCAAGATACAGCAGCAAAAGACCAACTCACTATTAATGCCAATGGTTTTGAATTCCTCATATTTATGGCCATGAATAGTGTGTGTTTATGTTGCTTTTTATTTTTTTTATCCATGGTGATACAAATGCATATATATGCCAATCCGACTTTAATCAAATTAATTATAATTTATAAATCCACTTGTCTTTGATTACCCTCTGTGCTTTAGTTTTAATGAATACCTCTAAAACCTATGACCCATATCTGCTGAAATGTTTGAGGTGGAGGCATTTGCCTATGTGATGTGTGTTTGTGTGAGTCTCTCAAGAAAAAAAAAAAAGAAAAGAGAGAAAGACAGAGTACTGAGCTCTTCACGGAGAGCATGTGGTTTTGAGCGGATGGGCGGGCCATCCTGTGAACTTGAAAAAAGTGTATCTCTCACTGAGAGTGTATGCATGTGGCAGAGAAATGACACAAAGGGTCGGAAGTGGGGTGGGGGAATTAGAGGAAAACAGATGAGAGTTTTAAAACAGCACTTTGACAAAACCATCTGTATTGTTGCAATCAGTTCAGTAAATAAAAACAGCACCGTGGATTTTGAAAAGAGAGAGAGAGAGAGAGAGAGAGGAATGCTTTCTTTCTAAGATATCTGTTATAAGATATCACTCCCCCATCCCCCCAAAAAATAAATACTTTAAATAAATGAATAAATAATACTTTTTATGCATATACTGTTTTGTTGTAATCGTTAATTCAAATGTTCTTATATTTATAACATTTTACAAAAAAGATTATTTAATGTCGATGTTAGTGATAGTTGTCCCAAAATGTATTTATTACCTTATGCCACATTAACATGTTTGAATGGGATTGTGTGAACAAAATATTAAAACAATCAACATGTATCTTAAAGCACATTTTCAAGCAAACTTTTATTTCATTTAGCACTTTTTGTATTTCTTCTTGGAGCTGATTGATCATAAGCCTTATTGATGTAAGCTAATGCACCTCATTTTTTGAGTGAACATTTTTTGAATTTTTTTTAAAAATAATAATAATAATTATTATTATTATTATTATTTGTGGCTAATTTTAGCCATACTCACCAAATGAGACAAATAGACTCCAAGTCAGTGCATGTTCCAGTTTATTTCATAAAATTTACAGAATATTCTTTTGACACAATATGCATTCATTTTCAAGTCTTTTCCCATTTTTTTTCTCTTTCTTTCTGGAAAGTACCTTGTTGGTATGACAAAATATCGATACCCCATTAGTCAATCGAGTCTTGATCTTCAATAGATTTAGCAGGTTCTCACATTGTCCCAGTGGAAGTTAATTGTGTATGGTCACGGAGCCATATTCACAAAGCTTTATCCCCTGAGTTATTAAAGAATATCACAAAGAAACCACACACCAAAATACAGGGCAAAAGAAAGATCATACACTTGTCATAGAGCATCCAGAAAAGCATTCAGTTTTCTAATTTGCCTTTGCAGAAAAAAAACTAACAAGAAAAACACTTTTTTGAGGAGCAAGGTAACATCAATAGCTCTTTAAATAACTCCTGAGTGAATCTTTGTGAATAGTGGCTGAAGTTTTACTTTGCTTCTCTGCATGTTCATGGACAAGGGTGCAAGGCAAGTTATATATATTTATATATGGAAACTTGTGGGTGATTATGCAGAAATGTATTTTCTTTACACTTAATCTGCATCTATCCACGTCTGCACACTATTAATTAAAAATAAACATTTCCATGTGTTCCAGTTGCACCATATTTCTGTGTAATATTCAGAAGTGGTACTTGGCCATCAATCATGTGAAAAAATAAAATAAAAAAACAAGCAGGCTGTGTCTTTGGTTGTACTGATGGCGTTTCAGTTTATCTGCACTTGTTTTATTTTGTATTTTTTTTTTTTATTTCTTGTAGACTATATTGAATGGTGACATCATAGACAATTCATATATTTACATCATCTGGAATGGGATTTTCCAGAATATTAGCAATTACCACGTAAAATTAGATGGCCAATTGAATGAAACCTCCAACCAGTTATTTGATAGATAGCAGACAACTTCTTATTTTGCATTTCACTACATTTGGCGTTGTAATTTTGCACATGTGCACCAGTGATTACTTCTTTGTGCTACTTTCCCATTTTAGTTCATCTGTATTTGGGTTAGTAGCAGATCCAGTGCCCTCATTAACACAAAGTCTGCAGAATCAGGGAAAATACAAAGAAGACTTTAACATATAATATAAGGTACACCTGGAAGAATAGGGAACAGTAATATGATTAAACACTCAGCCTGTGATCATTTATATCACAGCAATACAAAAGTTGAATTGGCAGTTCCAGTAGTTTTCTTTTAATCTTCAGCAATCCATTTGCTCTAATCCAAGCTTGAAAAATGCACATCTATATTACATATAGCTCAATTTACAGGTTAATACATATAATAGGCTTTAAATACAGGTATACATTTACAGTACATAAAAAAAAAAGATTACGCTCTGTGGTGTGATCAGAAGAACAAATATATTTTGTTAAAGTAATTTGTCTTAAGTAATTACATTAAAAATGATCAAATGATCATCCACTGTCTATGTGTACTATGGAAATCACACTGTTACTGTCTTAAGAAACAACAGTAACTGGTGTTTTGTCAGTGGTTGGCCAAAACTGTGTGCACAGAGCTGCAATCATTATGTATATTGTGAGAGGAAATTCTTTAAGAATATTTTAAAGAACAAAACGTCCCTTTTTGTACAACCAAATGCCCCGGAAGACAAACAAAATAGATGTGATTGTGAATTTACAGCTAATTACAAATAATCCAGTCGCGTTAAAGGGAAGTCCTGCCAAACTAAGACATATTTAAGGGTAAGACCCTGAAGTATTAGAAAATAAATTATATCTATATGGTTTTACTTTTTGCCTCAGTGTTAGTAATATTGATAAAGGTAAACTGGATATTAATTGTTTATATAAAGTGCTGAAATATGTCTAATATGACCACACTGAAGTGTAAATAATGCAAATAGTCATGGGAACTGTAGTTAAAATCTGAAATGAGAGCCTTAATATTGCAATATGCTCAGTCAGTGCTGATAAACAGTGTTAAAAAAAAGAATGTTACAATTTTTCAAGATTTTTGTGTTGAAAAGCAGCAAGATATATAGATATATGAGCCAAATTATGAGAATGGCCACAGGTGCATTGCCTACATTCTGTCTGAAGGCACCCAGCTAAAAATACCAGGAGCAAAGAGTGAATGTAACTGTGGAACAACAGAAGGTCATGGAGTGGCTGTGGGTGTCAGATCTTGCTGTTCTCCAGGTGCGAGTCAATGTGCTTGATCAAGGCATCATCAGGGTAACCAACAGGGAAGATTAGCTGGCACAGCGGGCAGCTCCTGACGTCACCCTCCTCCTCCGTCTCCATCCACAGCTGTAAAGGACACCGTAATATGTTTGACAGCCGCAATGTTTCAAATCCACGTTTATCAAATTATATCTACAGTATAAGGTTTTACTTTTTTCCTAAATGTTAGTTATATTGATAAAGGTAAACTGGATATTAAGTGTTTATATTAAGTGCTGAAATTCAGATGATGCAACCATTTTCCATATGCCTAATATGACCACAATGAAGTGTAAGTAATGCAAACAATCATGGGAACTAACAATATGTGTTCCTGTGGCTCAGTGGTAGAGCATTGTGTTTGTGGTGCAAAAGGTTGTGGGTTCAATAGCCAGGAAACGCACAGACAGCTATACGTAAGCCATTTGATTATGATTTTCTCTGTAAACAATGTGTCTCCATGGTGCTTTAAAAATATTTCTGTGTTGGTTAGAGCAGCCAGACACAGCAACGGTGCCTAGACCAATGGAGTGAGTTTGGGGGCGGGGTTATTTGTTTGTACAGCCAATAACAGACAACCCCCAGTTGTGCATTAGGAATCTCCCTTTCAAGTTCTAAGTTCTCATTTAGAATTAATTAGCGGAATCCTACAGGAAGTTGAACTGGGATTACAGGAAGCGGATTTTCAAAATATTTGATGAGTAATGGTATGCTGGGAAATTAATTGTTATTCCACGCTGCTCTAAATTAAAATTGTGCATTTAGCAGACGCTTTTATCCAAAGCGACTTACAGTGCAATAAGGCTATCAATTTTTACCTATCATGTGTTCCCAGGGAATCGAACCCCCAACCGTCCACATGAAAGCGCAATGCTCTACCAATTGAGCTACAGGAACACTAATTAAAGTGCTCTACAAATTTATTTAATATAAAAAAGTTAGGTTAAGTTATTAAAAATATTCTCAATTTAATTAAATCCCAAAATGAGCCAGAAGCAACGTATAATAATTTAGCAGAAGTGTCACAGGCACAATTTTTTCCAATGAGCCAAGGTAGGTTAGTCTGGCAGGTGAATGTGATTTGCTACTCACATTGATGGATGGCCAAGACTGGGCGTGCTCTGCGTGCAGGTATCCAGGTGGGTGACAGCTTAGGGTGTTGGGACGGGAAGGAATGGGGAAAGCAGAACAAGAGGCGGGGCCTCTGGAGCTTGATGAGGGGCTCGACACCCCCAGTGTTCGTGGAGGACTGATGGGATGAGGGCAGGACCACTCCTCCTCATCCTCTGAGGACTGTGCAGGCTGTGAGGATGGATGCAGAGGAGCAGGGCTTGGCTGAGGTTCAAAATGCAAGTGGGACACATCCGAGTGGTGGAAAGACAGCTCCCTGGTCAGCCGAGGAGATTCAGCCAATCCCCCATCACCTCCAACCCCGGACTGAGAGCTCTGTCTTTGAACTAACATGTGCTGGCTTCCTCCATGTTGCTGTTGTTGTTGCTGCTGCTGCTGCTGCTGCTTGTGGTAGCTGTCGACATATGGTCGAGGTTTCGGCAAAGTGGACACCGGGTCCAGAGTGAACCGTGGGGGCCGTTGATAAGCCGACGGATCGGCTACTTCAGAGTAACTGCGTCTTCCCTGGAAACTGGCCCTCAAGTGGTGGGAAGTGGGCCTGCAGGAATAGGATGCAGGGCCATCGCTGAGCTCAGGCAGAGGTGAGCGACGGTGCATGTCCGGAGAGAGACGCTGCAGAACAGGGGAGCGCCGCTGGGGAACAGGAGAATGACGCTGTTGAATGGGGGAATGCCGCTGTTGGATTGGGGAATGTCGCTGTGGAATAGGAGAATGCCTCTGGTGAGGGACAGGAGAGTGGCGCTGAACTAGAAAATAAACACAGGACATAAAAAAAGTCAAAAACGTTCTGCAGAATGAATATAAGACACAAGACATGTTTAATCAAACACACTGATTAAATGCTTGAGATCAGTGTAAATCTTGTCAACACTGATGAAATTACTCTAATGTCAGCCACATATATTAGTCATATAAGTCATTTATTTAATCAAAATATAACTATACTGGTCAGAAGAAAGACTTCTCTCTGGTGATGTATGCTGGACTTTTCCATTATTTAGTTAGCTTAAACTCTGTTTCTGCAATCTCACATACACCTGCCTCAATTTTTGCCTCCTCCACATCTCTAAATCCAATCAACAACCGATTTTCCCATCCTACTTTTTTATTTATAATCTGTTAGACTTGGATGTATGTCACAACAAAAATCTGATGCTACATTTGTTTTATCGCTATAAAGCCCCATTTTAACGAAGTTCAAATTTGTTTTCAGAACTTTTTAATTCATCTCCTCATTTTATTTCAATCGTGGCCACACATTAAGAATTTGTTCCCTCATTTTAGAAAACCAAGGCCATGCATAATTTGTTCCCTCATTTCTAATAAAATCAGAATGGGGGAATGAATTAGTATGATGTGGCCATCATTTACAAAAATGAAGGAGCAAATTAATAAGTTGTGTGAACAAATTTTAATTTGTGGCCACGATAAATATATTTTCGGGGCTCCGTATATTGCAAATGTAATCATAGTTTCTTTTCATCGACAGTAACACAGACAAGACGAGAAATGCATCATGCCAATATTTAAGCTGTTTCATTTAAAATACTGTTGATTAAAATGATGCGAACACAAGAAATTAACTTGCATTGACACACACACACACACACAACATATTACAACTTGCATCTGCACAAAAACACACACAATTGAACTCAACATAGTGAATATGGTCTATGCAAGAACAAACTAAAACATGCGCAATGACACAGTTTCTGCTAAATTTATATCGTTAAATTCACTTATAAAATGTTTAAATATTTGATTTCATTAGCATGGTTCATTTTATTACCAGATGAATATTTTAAAGGGCGGTGTGAAGAGCACAGTCCCTAATGGACAGAGAGACGTCTATAATGACTTCCTCTTTCCCCTCACGTTTCCTCTTTGAGATATTTTCATATTGTTTTCCTGTTCATTCACCCCAGCACCTGCTGTAGGCTACTTCGAAACAACTTTCTGACTAGCAACAGGCAAACAAGATCCTGTACAGAAGATGCATCTGTCACTCAATAATACTTCTAATGTGCATATACTCAGCTTCCTGCAATCGTAAGATTGCAATCAGCTATTTAGAGAAATCCGTCCTTCTATCTATGAATCAGTAAGGTTTTTTTTCCCCTCCATCTCCGCTTCTGCTTTTTGGTATGGTTTCCTATATCAAATGGGTTGTGTGGTTGAGAGCAGAGGTGCTAAAAAGATAAGCGGGAGATGTTTATGTTCTCAAACTGTTAAGAGACACGCAACATGAGAGACACGTCAGCAAAAATATTCCTTGTGGAATTTAACCAGACAGCAAACAAGCATGCAGTGCTAAAAAAAGCGCCTGTTTACACACCCACTGTGCTGAATTTTGATGAGTTTGACAAATTGGTTTTATTACAAAAGAGGTTCATTATAGTATGAAAATATGATTATTACCTAAACCAGGTCTTCATTACACTACATGGCAAAATGTATGAGCATCAGTAAGGTCAGGCGTTGGCAGTGGATGTTCCAATTCATCTCAAAGGACTTCACTGAGTGCCGTGGGTCCAACAGTTACGGCATTAGAATATTAAGTAATACTAAAATATTTTTAGAAAAAGGGTTAGGGTTAGTATAGATATATATTTTTTTAGAATAAAAACATATTTTATCTAATATTTATCTTTGAAATATTTTACTCATGGACTCCTGTGATAACGCCACATTAGAAAAAACACAGAGCTCTTTCTTCTGTACAAACCAATAATTAGAAGGTGTCTACATACTTGTGGATATATAGTATATATTAACAGTGTAATTCAAGTTGTTATATAATATCTATGTCTCTGACTGAATGTTTATATAAGGACGACCTTTAGAGAGACTTTACCAGGACCTTGTCCTCATACCTGGGCTTGCCGGCTCCTGTGAGACTTTCCGCAATATATCTGTCTGTTTCGAGGCCAAAGCCTGTAACTTGCCCAACTCCTCTGTTAGTTCAGTATAGGCCAAAGCCAGATTTACTCTGTAGAGAGAGCAGGAGAAAGAGAGAGAATGAGAAGGGAGTGACTGAGAAAGAGAGAGACAAGTTAAGAGTCAATAAATGACACCATTTCCGTTTTATAACCACCTGCAATCAAGTTTGACCAGGTCCTAAATGCATTGAAATAGCATTGCATCATACTTGAATAAATTATACTTGAATAAAAATCAAGTTTCATTCTTTCTATGTTAAATGTGTTGTGTATTCTTTCTATCTTATACTTAAAAAGATAATATATGTTGGCACATCAATTGACAAAACTAGGTGTTATTAGAGTCTGCTAATCAGCTACGAAGGAACTGCACTTCATCTACACAGCAGTAACGTTTAGTATGTTAACACATAACTGTCTTACCTGACTATCAAAGTACCAGCAATATTTCCTTAGTACTAAGCTGTATGGCATATAAAAGCAATAATATAGCTTCAGCACATAACAATGGTTGATAATTATGTTTATGACAGTTGGTAACACTATTTAACTGTGACATGTGTCACTGCACCAGTGAGAACATAACGCATGACTGGCACAGAGAAGAACAGTGTAGTTTCAAATCATATGACTTTGCAGTAACTCACCATGGCAACCCAATTTCTAAAAAGCCTCAGTCATCACAAAAATTGGCAAGTGATTTCCTACATAGCTCTGTGAGTCTTTCGCAGCACTATGCTCTCTCTTTCTTCACACGTGATAAAATAAATTGAACTCATAATCAATTTTTAATCGTAAAAAATTATTCTTACATTATCAATAATAAAATAAATCAGTGTGGTTTATATTGCAGTAATTACTGGATGACTGTACATTGAAGGAGTAGTTCACTTTCAGAATGAAAATTCTGTCATCATTTATTCACCCCACAATTGTTCCAGACCTGTATGAGTTTCTTTTTTTTCTGTTGAACACAAAATATTTTTTTTAAATGTTGGGATCTAAACAGTTGATGAGCACCATCGACTTCCATAGTATTTGTTTCCCCCTACCATGGAACTCAGAATTTTTCTGAATATCTTATTTTGTGTTCAACAGAAGAAACTCTTACAGGTTTGGAACGAGTGGGGGGTGAGTAAATGATGACCGAATTTTCATTCTGAAAGTGAACTACTCCTTTAACTCACAACCTTCCTTCCATTGATACTCATTTATTTCTACCAACAAAAATGATCAGATTCTGTGTCTTGGTTTTTATCTAGCTTACTCAAAAGATTCATAATTAAAATGCACAACAATCAAACAAGTCTGACACATTTATGATAATCATCAAAAAGAATGTTTTATGGTAAAACATGCCAGCTATTTTAGATGCAAAGAAACAGAAACTGTCATCAGATGAACTAATGTGTAGACCAAAGTCACCAAAACCTTTGGTGCTTTATTATAAAAAGATTAATAGTTTTTGAGATGGTGTTAGATATATCAGACGAGACATTTCAGTTTTACATTTTACATTGGGCACGTGTAACCAATCACCTTTTTAACATAATAATAATAATAATAATAATAATAATAATAATAATAAAATAATAATAATAATAATACATTTTATTTAAAGGTGCCTTTCAGAGCACTCAAGGACACCGTACAGTTGAGTGATGATCATGCATATGTTCGCATGAATATGACCCACAGATAATTAAATATAGTATAAGTAGTGTAAACAACACCAACTCTTGGTGCTTTTTTTATTATAATATTTTTTTAAGTAAATGTTAAACAGCTCACTCCAAAAAAAAAAAAAAAAAAAAGCTTTTAAGGTCAGCTACCATTTTTAATATGTACTGGCAGTATAATGTATACTGCGCATTTTGATTAATTGTAAATGGCAATAAGGACTATATATATATGCATACACACACACACACACACACACACACACACACACACACACACACACACACACAAGAAGTTCAATGCATTTTAATAAGATGAGTTAAATGAATCATCCACTTGGTGCAAGGTCACAACTCATAAATTTTCTCTCTGAGTTGGTGGACAACTTAGCTCTCTGCCTCTTTCTCAGTCCCACACTCACACAAATTGCCATATGGCCCAAAGAAATCTGCCTTAGCTGAGTAAGAGAGAACCAGCAGCCCTGTTGAACAATCTTACCTTGTATCTTAACACCAATACTTAATACCAAAGAACAAACCAACCTCAATATAAACAAAGTACTGGATGTTCAGCCTTAATTTGTATTCGTAGAACACATGTCAAAAGAAACCACAGGTCTATCGTTGTTAACCAGCACACACCACCAATGATCTGCTAAGTTGTCTTCTGTTGCTGGCCAATGAGCCATAGCATTGGATATTCTTACCGTTGTGCTCATTGTGTCCTTCATTTGGCCCTCTGGGCTCCTGAGCATCCACAGTCAGGCTCAAGCAGCCATGGTACTCAGCAGTAATGAGTTGTCTTTCTCCTCCATCATTATCGACGCCTGAGCAACAACTCAGCTGTCCAAGTGTCATCCTCATTTGATAGACACTATCTATCAAAGATGTATTTACAGCAGATTTAGATGATGTGTGACTTTTTTTTCTCACCTCCACACAAGTTTGCACACACACATACAAACACACACACACACATGAATGCATCACCTTTTGGACTGTTAACTGAAACGTTCTCTGAATGTTCCTATTGACATATATAAAATGAAACAAGAGTAGTGTCACCTGCATGTCCTGTTTCTGTTCTATCTATCTATCTATCTATCTATCTATCTATCTATCTATCTATCTATCTATCTATCTATCTATCTATCTATCTATCTATCTATCTATCTATCTATCTATCTATCTGTCTATCTGTCTGTCTGTCTGTCTGTCTGTCTGTCTGTCTGTCTGTCAGTCTGTCTGTCTGTCTGTCTGTCTATCTGTCTGTGTCTTTCTTACACATGTATAGACATATTGTATACACACATTAAATATCTATCTTTGTGTGTGTGTACATTGAAGGATAAAACACAGCTATTGAAATATGATTTTTTTTTTTAGCAGTTGCAGAACTATTAACTATAATTATAAGAAAATGTGTAAAAGAAAAAAGAAAAGAAAAAAAGAAAAGGTGTGTGTGTGTTTGTGTGCTTTTTATCTGAATATTGATGATGATCTAGTGTGGGAGGCATGGGTATGTGGGCTGCTGACCTTTACTCTGAAACTAGTATCTATGATATCCGTCTTCTGTATGCAAACAAATGTCGGCTATATGAAATATGAATTTACCTTCTATTTTTCAGCCAAACTTCAATCTAAAGCAGCCAAATAATTTAATCAGCAGAGTCCACACTCTAGACTATAAATACTAATCAGAAACAAATAAGTACCTTTTCCCAGAAAGCATTATTATTCTAATAAATGTAAAACTTCTTAACCCTTCGAATCAGAATGTTGGGGTCAATAGTGCACTTAAAGGTTTGTTGTCTGATATCAAACCAGACAACTCCAACACATGCTGAATGATAGCTATTTGTAACATTTCAAAGCCCTTCTTGCATGCATACTCAAGCGTGTATGTCTGTGTGTGTTAAAAATGTTTAATTGACACACAGGTTTATGGTTGTGTTTATTTTGGGACAACACCTTTTACATAACACAAAAAGACAGTTAAGTAAGTTTAACTGCCAATGCATCATTACCCAGGTTTCCATCCAAGGATGTTTCTGCATGTAAAGACTTAATGCACTAAAATGTTTACCGACATAGCCAATGAAATTTATATGAACTGATTTATCAATACAATATCTCAAGTGTCAATGCATCAGCAATGATTTCAAATCATGACTTCACACATTGATGCTGACTAGGTTAACATACTTGGTTAATTGGATATTATCTGTGCATTGCTTGATAAGAAAAATAATATAACATCCAAACACACACACATAGGGATAGGGATGCCAATGTCAATTAAAATAAATCTGAACACTATGGAAAAAATCTTTTGTCTTTCTTTTAGAATCAGTGGCTATGAAAACGTAATTTTTTTTTTTAGTAACTGCAAGTCAGGTTTGGGATGTTTTCTATTAAATCACGACTTTTACAAGAACCAGCAGTTCAAAAAAGAGGGGGAGTAAAGTGTGAAACTGTGAGGTGCTATAGACGTAGGCATTACTTGTGACCTTTCCAAGAATCCCCATTTCAGTTAAACACAGGTTTCTTTCAGTTCACCTGTATTCTCTTCAGTCTCAGTTTAAGATAACTATTTAGACCACTTTTGTGAGACTGTGATCTGGATTGTTGCCAATAGCTATATTGCCCTCTACTGGCAAATATCCATGCCCCACATGTCCAAAGGAAACTAACTAGCATTGCAATTGCCTTAAAAATACAGCAGCAAAATTGTATGAAATAGATTTAACTTAAATGCTTTTGCACAGCTATAGGCTATAAATCAATAAAACAGACACTCACTGTTCATCTCCAACTTTCTTTATCCACTCCACATCACACTGTCCACATGTGGAACTCACCTCCTGTGCAAAAAAGCAACATGTCAGGCTTCATACTTTCTTTATATTACTTATATGCTATTTTAATATATTTTAAATTGTAATTTATTTCTGGGATGGCAAAGCTAAAATTTCAGCAGCCAATATCTCAGTCTTCAGTTTCACATGACCCTCCAGAAATAATTATTTTAAGCTGATTTCATGCTCAAGAAGCATTCTTATTATAAATATTGAAAACAAACAAGTCATTTTTTTAATATTTTTGTGCAACTTAACACATCTTGCTAAATAAAATGGCAATTTCTTCAATCAATCAATCAATCAATCAATCAATCAATCAATCAATCAGATGGCAAATGTACACACGTCCTTCACTCATATAGAATTACTGAGACTCATGTTTAAAAAGACTCTAATAAAAGTTGAAGTACTGACTAAAATGTTTTTATTCAAGTTTGTTATGGAAATTTGTTATGGTGACAGAAGCTTCCACAGCACAAACAGAATGACAGTGACAAGACACAGATAATTCAAACAGAATAAGTAACAAGAAATAGCAATATACTCCACTCTGCCCTTTAGTGCCGACTAGACGGCAACAGTTCAGAGAGAAGTGGGCTGGGTGTGAGGGGTCCGGAATGATTTTTCCAGCTCTTTTGCTCCCTTTGGATGAGTACAGTTCTTGGAGAGTAGGGAGGGTTGTACCAGTGATTCGCTCAGCACTCCGGGCTATCCACTGTACAGCAGTCTTCTGAGGTCAGTTTTGGTAGCTGAGCTGAACCAAGATGGATTCAGTGACTGCAGGCAGGAAAACTTTATCAGCATCTCTTGTGGCAGGTTGAACTTCCTCAGCTGGCAAACGAAGTACAGCCTCTGCTGGGCCTTTTCGACAATGGAATCTATGTAGAAATCCCACTTCAGGTACTGAGAAATGGTGATTCCCAGTAATCTGAATGACTCCAGTCTTGCTACAGTGCTGTTTCCTCACAGAAACTAACCCAACTGATGTTATGGTGTCTGTGAGCTCTTTCAGGTTGGTAGCAGCAGCTTCAAAAACACTTGTCTAGTTGTGGAAATTAACTAACCAGTCATGTTTCCTGAACACATTCACATCTCCGTCGTTTGAACCACATTAGTTCAACAATCTAGGGACATTGTTAATGACATGACACACATGTGGTGGTATAATAACTTCTGCTAATTAACTGATTTGAGATCTCTGAGATGCAGCTGTATTGAACATGGCACCTGATGACTAATTTTGCTTTATTTGATGTTTGAATCATTACGGGGTTCCTCTTATGTCAAACTCTGGGTTTTTTTCCATTAGGCATTCATGCACATGCGCACTGGGAAAGGAGCCCTCTGTCTCATCTGTAACATTAGCCATTTGTCTTGCACACTGATAGCTTCGTAGACTAGCCTTCATCTGTGGTGTGTGATAACCAGAAAATAATAGACCAATGGGGGTCAGGTTTTCATATTTTAAATTAAAGTAGAAAGAACAGATATTTGTGGTGAGAATGTAAGGAATGAAAGTAAACTGTTGTCTGAAAAATAAATAGTGAAGATACAAGTATTTGTACTTCGTTACTTCCCATCTCTGCTTATTTACTCTTACTGACCACTTTTTAAATCGTATATGCCTGACTTTTAAATTGTATATGCCTTAATCTCATGAAAGGTCTTGTCAAAGGATGCAAAAGTAAAATGCAGTTACTATGCTATCAAAGTGAGAATATTTTGATTGGTTTATTACTTACCACACACAGTTTTTTGAAAATAGATGTCTATAAGAAACAAAGTCTTAAGAGACCTGACAAAAATCAATTTTGTCAGTGTAGTACCTATTTGAGTCTTTAAGCATGTGTGTGTTTGTGTTACTGACCCTCTGCCTCTGGTTGCTTTGCAGTTCTCTCAGCTCTTCCCTTAACCTCTCACATTCAGCTTTTAGCTCCTCCTCCCTCTGACACGCCCCCTGAGCCTCGTGCCTTGCCCCCTCTAGCTCCGCCTCCAGACGCTGCAGTTTGAGGTCAGAGAGGGTGTCCAGACTTCGGGAGCTCTGTAGGGTCATGGGGCAGTCTAGCACTAAAGATGGACAGTTATTGTGATTAGATAAGCCAAACACACTGCATCAATAAATAAATCCAGCATTTGCCTTTTATTGCTAGGATAGCAGAACATGCACTCTTTAATAAAATACTCTGCAAAATCATCAGTAAGATAATCAAAAAATTTTTTAGATAAAGTAAACACAGCCAAAGCAATAAAAAATGTGTAAAAAAATAAAATAAAAAAATAAAATAAAAAATATATTTATTTATTTATTTATTTATTTATTTATTTATTTATTTATTTCTGCTTATATAGGGCCACAATGTACATGATAGACCATTCTCAATTCAGTATGCAAATAAAGAAGAAGAAGAAAAAAAGAACTTTGCTGAATATTGTGCAGATATTATAGTGTCATTATTAGCAATATTATTATTAGATTTTCAACTTTGAAATTATTAAAGTTTTAAAATACACTGGTCATCGAAGGTTGAAATTAATCAGCAATCTCAAAGTTTATGTGGAGTTTGCACATGTTTAGAGTTGAAAAAAAAATCATAGAAAAATATGGAGTATCATATTAAAGTATTTATCAATACATTACTGGTGTTCCTTAAGCATTCTCAGAAAGTTCTCTGTCAAATGAGGCGGCAGAAAAATTGTCTGACAGCATGTCTTTAAAGAAGCACATCTCTTTGATCACATCTGTCCTTTAAAACAGACCAACAAAAATCTTATTTGTGTTTATTTATGTTATGTAAATGTCTGGACAGGAGGTTTGGTGGCCAGGTCAGGGCCAACATTGTTAAGAGGATGGAAATCCAACCTAAAGTCTCCCTTCACATGTCCTTTACTCCATGTAGCTATGAAACCTTGAAGTTGGAGAATTCAAGACTGAACTATTAACTGTCAGAGCATCCTGCTCCTCACCCCAGGCGTGGGCATGGTGATTCAGCAGCTCATAGAAAAGCTGTCCTTGAGCCAGCAGCTATTGTGACAGTTCAACAATAAGCAAGCTGAAAAAACACACCCCTGCACGCCTACATCTCACACCAAAACCGCATTGAAATGATTTTTATTCTTTTTTTTTTTCATATTTGCATGTAATATTTGTAATCATGAGTACACAAAAAAGTTACATCATTCTTGTATTGTTTTCTGACAGGGTTACAGAACATTTTTGTTGCATAATTTACATAAAAACATAATTTGCTTGAGTTTTCTTGAATTTCTGGACTCCTGTTCAGTGCCTTTAAGTTTGACTGAAACGTTTTAGATCCTGGAGAGAGGTCACAGGGGAAAGGTATGAACTTCTTCTCGCAAATATACTTTCCCTTTTGTTACTTAGTCTCTTTGAGGCATGAATCTTTTTTTTCTGAGCCTCAGAGGCAGTGAATGGAAAGAGGAAGGATGTGGGAAATTGGGTAAAATGAGAGCGTTGCAACACAACACTGTCATCTAGGGAATAAACTAAGAGGACCAAAAGGACAAGAGCAATGACGCTTGGCCCTGTTTGAAGTCCTTTATAGGAGAGCTGCTCTTTGAAAAAACTAAATTGAAAACTGGATACAAAATGTGATGCATATATAATGAAAAGGGACACTTCAAAGACCCCAATACACAATCTGTTGTTGGAGTCGAATACAAATGAAAAAAGCACATAAAATTACAAATAATGAACAAGATTGTATGCTAAAAAACAACATGATGTATAAATAATACTATATACTATATAATAAAATATAATATTATGCAAGGAAATCCAAAGTGCTTTACACATGTATTCTACATAAAAAAAAAATAGTTTGACCCCCCTTTTTAAAATTAAGCTGAATTTCTGCTTTGCTGTGCTCTGTTGGTTTTGCAGCATAGAGGGTAATGAGAGACAATTAACCTTTCCTGACTTACAATCTGATGGTCAGATACATTTCTGACATTTCAGAACTTTTCATTGCCCCACATGAGGGTATCGAAGCAGAGCTAAGAACCAATGGCCCAATCCCCCCCCTCCCCTCACTACACAAAAGCAATGGAGGCTACACAGTTCCAGATTTAGGGGGTCCCACATGTTTATTTCACACATACAATGTGTGTGTGTGTGTGTGTGTGTGAGATAGAACAATCAAGTTGCAGCTTGTCAAAACTCTGATCAAAATTAGAGAATACTTACATATACCTCCAAGTAATTGTGTTAATCTGGCACCTGGTGCAAATTTTCTTAATTGTATGACAAATCCTTTCTAAATGGCACCATTCCTTTATTTTTCATTGAGACTGCAAGATGGTGGGCTGCTCTAAGGTGATGGCGACAGGAAGTTGTCCAGATGAAGGCCAAAGGGATGACCCTTTAAGCCATTGCGAGAGAAGCTAGTCATTCCAAATCTGTGATTTCTCAAGTTTCAAGTTTCAAGTTATGTATATAGCACATATAAAACAGCCACATGGCAAACCAAAGTGTTATACATAGATTCAGAGTAAAGCAATATAAAAATCAGTAAATATAATAATAACACAAGAGAAACAAGGTATAAAACCCTTAGAAGTCTAAGCAAAGACCAAAACAGAAAATGATTTATAAGCCAAAGAGAACATATATGTTTTTAGGAGATATTTAAAAGTGGACAGAGAAGGGGCAAGTCTAATCTCTAAAGAGAGTTTATTCCTCAACTGCGACCAAACCACAGAGAGATGGAGCCTTGAGGAAGACCGCAAGCTAAATGAGCAACAGAAAAAGAAAAGTTACCTAACTTGACTAAGAATTTTCTGTCAGTTGAGGTATGACTGAAACCACTTAAGACCTTTTATCCCCACATAAGACTCTTATCTAGATACCAAAGTAGAGCGGTCAACGGTATCAAATGCTGCTGTTAGATCTAAAAGCATGACGACCACAGAGTCGCCAGAGTCCATAGATAAAATATGTGCAGACTTAAAGCCAGACTGAAAAACTTCAGTAATATCATTGCAACTGAGAAAAGACTGGAGTTGATCAAACACATTTTTTCCCCCCCAATACTTCAGAGGTAAATGGTAATACAGAAATAGGACAAAAGTTATTCAGAACAGAAGAATCCAGTGAAGGCTTCTTGAGTATGAGTGACAGTATAGCCACATTAAAGGCAGCAGGGATAGAGCCAGTATGAAGACCCTTATTAAAAAGAAACCCCAATCCCGGCCCAACAGAATCAACAATACATTTAAATAATTTAAGGTGTATGATATCAAAAAAAAGTAGTTGCAGATAAATAGGTTCAAAAACATCACATGAAGTAAAATGCAATGACGGGATTGAGGGTTCAGTATGAGAAGGGCTTTTGTTGGGTCTCAAATTACAGATTTTATCATTGAAACTAGTGATATCCTGCGGCTATCAACAGGGTATATCAACTATTCCTAATAATTTCTGACAGCTTGTAACACTCCATAATTTTAGTGGTAATGTTCTTTCATGCTACAGTGGTTTTTGATCACTGTTTTCCATATAATGAAGGTTTTTATTGAAATGCCTTGGTTATTTTGTCAAACTTGTTTGACAGTGGTATACCTAAAGCTAATATTCCTTCAAATTTTGAGCGATGAAGATTAACAAAAAATAAATAGTCTTTATACATTGTTCTCTCATTTTGATTTTGACTGTATGTGACAATTACTGTGCATTGAATGAGTCAGTGGTAGCGGTTTTAGGTAAATATCTGCATGTCCTAGACCACTGAGTGATTTATAAATTGACACCTGCATGCATACAGACAAAACAAGACTTACTATGTGAGTCAGGGCTGTGTAGTTGCAGATACTGCATGTCTTTGTTGTGCAGCTGTGTGTTGAGTTTGTGTAGTGAGCTCTCCCTCTGCCTCAGAGCCCCCTCCAAACTGTGAATCCGCTCAACATGTTTCTCCACCAGAGATGTCTGAGCCCGAGAAAGAGTGAGAGAAGAAAGAGAAAAGGAAAGAGGGAAAAGGAAAGAGATGGGCACAAAAGTAAAAGATTATAAAAGATTCCAAATGAAACAAGTACAGAGAGGCGATGACTGATCAAAAGATATTCAAGGGCAAAGAGGTCATACAGATTCTTCCGACATTTGCGTCCATGTGGAATTTTTGTCAGCAATAAAAGAGAACATGTAGATGTAACAGCTGATTGCTGGCTGCATGTTTCAGAGACGAGAAACGGCAGATGTTCAAACGTATGAGAGGCCATGCAAGGATTAATTCATTCTGGCGCACTCACACACTCCTTTTGCATACATATATTTCTACTCTTACACATAAATTCTTGTTTCACGTACATGTTTCTGCTTTCATGACTTTTACCCACATATGTATTCTTTATTATTACAAGCCTACTTTATAACTCACATACTGTACATATATTGTCACTTTCACATATTTACTGTATATGCTTCACACTCATGCAAAAAGCATGCACGCCTCATCTTTTTTTTTATACATTACTTCATCTATTTTATTCATTACTTCCTCTTTAAGCATGAAGTCACTCTCAAACAAGGAAATATATATACTTGCTCAGCTCATCCTAACACAATACAGTTATGCTATTCAAAGTAATCCTCTTTTGTTTTCAAGTACAGTGTAACTTGTTCTACAGATCTGTGTACAAGTGTTATGATAGTGATTTTGAAAGTGTTTACAGGGCTAAGGAAATTGTCTAATTGTCCAGTTCAAATTGTTTACTTGCCCTGGAAAAATCTTTCACTGGCCTTGCCACAATATATATTTTGTGATGATGCTGTGGTGGGATCTGTCCGGCCACTGACAGATCCATCAACTGTCCCAAGAGTGTCACACTTGCCCAGGGTTGATACCATTTCTTACAGATAATATCATGTTCACTACTTTGTGTTACGAATGTGGTAACCAGTCAGGAACAATCTGCCCGCGCGGTTTATGGGCTGTTTACTATCAGTTAAGTGTTGCCAGATATTGTTTAAAAAAAAAAGAAAAAAGAAAATCTAGAAAGAAATAAAACAAAATAGGTCAAAATTTTTCAGCTTTGAAAAAAAAAAGATATCGCTAACCCTAACCTGATACTTCACACCTTATTCACTTCCTAAATTGTCACATCGATAAACGCTCATAATATGTGTATCTGGCAACCCCCTCAATCACAACTTGCTCAAGGGACGAGGCCAAAGAAGTAAACTTTTCTTGATTATAGTAGTTTTTAAAACCCAATTAACTTGCTGAAATACTTCTATGGCCACCTCATCTGCCTTAGCCATGCTGATCAGGACCTGTCCTGAACGTAACAATGATCGGTCCTAACCTGCCTTCTGTTTCCACTATACTCTCTAACACATACATAAATTCTTCTCTTACATACAAATATTTTCTTAACACATACATGCATTTTCTTCTTAAATAACTTTATTATTTATAATATTAAATGTGTCCAAAATGTATGAATGTGTGCGTAAAATCTGTGAATATAAAGAGGAAAATGTATGAAACTATGCGTCACATGAATATATGTGACTATGAGAGCAAAAATGTATCAATGTGTTTGTTTAAATATGTGAAAGGAATGCATGTGAATGCATGTGAAAGGAATATATAAGTGTGTGAGAGTAGAATTATATGAATGTGAAAAGAGATTACAAGTGTGTGAGAACACCAGAATATATTATGGCTTGCACGGCCCTTCATACAAATGCTTGCAACATGCAGTTTTCAAGAACTCAGTATTTTGGACTCAGCTAAATCCATTTGAAGCCATTTGAGACCCATATTTAAAACTGAGGCTGCAAATGTGCATATATGATCACAGATATCCAGCATCATCCACTGGCTGGGTAATATAAGAGCCCAATTAGATTCACACAGCCCAGTTAGGATGTATGAGAGTACAAGATTAATCAAGTGGACACCTGGTTGGATAAAAGCTTGAAGCAAAAGGTGAGGCTAATTATCGCAACTGCCCATCCGCTTGGCAGCCAAACTTAGCATGGAATGAATGTTTTACAAGAGTTCTCACCATCTTGTCTAGGTCTCGCTGAAGGCTGGACTTCTCCATGTGGATTTTTTCATAGGCCTGAATGACATCTTCAAGCTGCTCCTCTCGCTCTTTGCTCTTCTGAAGCTGGAGAACACAAACATTCCTATCATCACAAGGACTTTCCTTTCGCTTTATGGCTTTTTTACACTGTAAATTCTCACAGACAGTTTTTGCACTTTTACTTTTTGCATTAATGTGTATAAGAACTTGAATTACAAGGACAGTTGGGAGGTTTTTGGGCTGTATAATGACAAGCTGTTGTAACATTTGGTGTACGGCAGGTGTACTATAATTTTTTTTTATTTTTAAACATTCTCATTTTGTCAGCTATTTCTTGTCACATTTCTTTTTACTGGCTTTTTTTATTACCATTATGGATTTTATATGCCAAAAACAATATCTGCTCTGCTGACAGCTGTCTGGGTCTAGACACATCACCTAAATCTTATTCCTTTATTAATATATACTATATATATAAATACAAAATTAAACAGTGGACTTGTGGTGTTGTCTGCACTTTCATTTTAATACAGACACACATAAACATCTACTTCAATTATCATATAGTGCACCTCTCTGCAGTGATCCTTTGGCTTCACAAATAATAGTAGCTTATTTTCAGAAAAAATAACAGAACAGACTATTTACTTTCAATTGCAACTGCATTAGATCTCAGTGATAGCTTGCGAATTCTAAATTATGGGTGTTGAAAAAAAAGTATGAAAAGAATGAAACACAAGATACGAATCAAGAAGGAAGGCCACAGTTAAAGGAGGAGGATGGGGAAGAATAAGGAATGTACTCACAAAGTACCAAACGTCAGCAAAAGTGAGGGAGGTGTGGGAGAGAGAGAAGAACAGATGACAAATACAAATCTGGTACTTTGATGGAGGGAAGGCTGCTATGGAAACACCTAACAATCATCATTAATTAATGAGATGCTTCGTCAGGCAATGAGCCGAGAGATGCAGAGAGAGAGAGAGAGAGAGAGAGTATGATCTTCCCATTTACACTTCACATCACAGTCAGCCGGGAGAGACGATTTAGAGCAGGCTTCAGGCACACAAAAATGAATGCTTTGTGGTCTAGATTATGTAAGGCCTTTTGTCGTGAATGACTGGCCATCTGAAGTTGTCCTTCATTTCCCTACTAATCGTATTACCTCTCTAATCTTTCCATTTTGTGACGCATAATCCAGATTTACAACACAATATAGCCAAGCCATAATAATAATATAAGAAGCGGTGGTTTGAAATCAGCAGAACATCAGATGAAATCCAGTCCAGAAAGAGTTTTGTGTGTGTATTTAGGTGTGTGTTTGTGTATATATACTGTATGTTTCCTCTCACCTCGAGGGTCAGCATGTTGACTCTCTGTTGGAGACTTCCATTCTCTGACTGGAGCAGCACTGTGTCTTTGGGCTCGAAGGAGCAGTAGGAGTTTCTTTCATCTCCAAACTCGCTTATCATGGGAAACTGCCCACACACATACATAAAAAAGTGACAGAGGGGTCATCACATGCACTAACTGCCATAATTATAATGGGTATGATAAACATTTCACTATTTTTGGTGCAAAAAACATCATATTAACTAACAACCAGCAATCTAGCTGTCTGCACTGGTTTAATGCTGCATTGTGAGTATTTAAATGAAGTCATTGTCATTATTTTCAGCACAAATATGTAAAAGAGGTCTACATATTGCACATTATTCACCAAATTAAGTTATACAGGAAGCAGTTGGTAAACAATTCTAAAACAGATGTTTGTGAAAAACCACTCCTGGGACCCTCTCAGATGCCCAAGGAAACTTTCCATGTAAAGACTGCACTGCTTGTCTTTATTATATAAAATGTAAATCTTTTACACGCCCAATTTATGACAAAAACTATCAAATGAAACAATTGATTACATGTTAAACTACACATGTGATATACATAATTATGTGTCTCTGTCACCTATTGTACGTTGGAAAAACAATACTTGCATATACAATGGCACTTTTAACTTTTTTGCACTTTTTTCACTTTGTAGATGTTGAAGTCATTTTTCTGATATATCCTTGCCTTGTTCTAATTAAATGTAATTCAGTGTTTGGATATTTATTATTATTATTTTTTGATTGATAAAATTTTCTTGATTTATGCACCTGAGAATGGACTGGTTATATTTTTGGAGTGCATACAATACTTTTTGTTGATACATGATGCAATTCTGCTTTTAAAAAAAAAGCTCTACGATTTCCTTTTTCACTTAGAAATTGCTATTAAATTTCACAAATAATTACAGAAAAGAAAATTAAGAAAGAAAGAAAATTAAAAGAAACATCAAGACATTCAATGAAACATGAAATTCTGAAGTAAACAACTGAAACAGTATTGTCCTGAAGATGTACTCCAATAAGATTTTTTTATTCACAGTTTTGAAAAAAAAATATAATAATAATAATAATAATAATAAAAAAATTTAATAAAAAAAAAAAAAAAAAAAAAAAATATATATATATATATATATATATATATATATATATATATATATATATATATATATATATGTATATATATATATATATATATATATATATATATATATATATATATATATATATATATATATATATATATATATATATATATGTATATATATATATATGTATATATATATATATGTATATATATGTATATATATATATATATATATATATGTATATATATATATATATATATATATATATATATATATATATATATATTACGGTGTAAAAGAATCATGAAAAGCTTTATAATTATACAAAAATTATATACATTGCTTTATATAATAATAAACGTATATAATGGCTGCTGTAAAATCTGATTTGTCATCACATTTTAAAGTATTTTTTTATTATAATAAAATCACAATATTACAATAAGTTGTTATTTAATATCACTTTTAAGTCAAATGCAGCCTTTATGAGCATAAAAAGAATTAAAAACCTTACTTATCCTAGACTTGTCGACAATATGGCAACAGTAAAAGAAATTAAAAAAAAACTCCAGATGGGATGAAGTTAGCCTGCAATATATTATTACAATTGCAAAACATCTATAAAACCAGCATTAGCTATGTTTTAAGGTAATTGCCAGAATCTATCTAGAAAATATATAAATGCAAGTTGGTGACGAAGCGATATATATTAGTCACTGGGTGTCAAACAGTCCTTTCCATTTCGAGAGGTCTGCTCTTGTATGCTACAAGTTCAGCTCCTACATCATCTTCTACCAACTGGCATCAGTAGATGCTGTGTGCTTTGATGTGCAGGATCTCCAATATTTTTACTCCTACGAGCCTAAAGAGTCGTGCATTATTTCCCCACGTTTAGCCCTTTATAGGCAGTGAGCCACACTGAACGCAGAACCCTGGAGGCGCTCTCTCTCGCCTTCTGCAAAAACAGCTGTTCTTCAGAGGCTAGCCGTCGTTGGTGCATATGCATGCATATATCTAGGCAGGGCCAATCCAAAAAGCTTTAAAGACATCCAATCTGGAGAAACTTCTACCTGCAGTTCCCCAGAGGCCTGGCAGCTGCCCAACTCAACAAGCTGTACCCAAAGATCACATCAAAAGACCCAGAAGTTTTGTAAGCTTATTTGCATAGTGCTTTTCACAATACTGTAAAAAGAAGCTTTACAGCAATGCTTGTTTCAGTGCTACAATTAGGAAGTATTTTGTTGTCGGCCATTATATTTGACAGTTTTGTATATCAATCCAATATTGATATTAAGATTGGTTAAAGATGACATTTGACAGTGTTATTGCATATTAACTTTAATTGTGCATTAGATGATGGCTATCAAAATGTATAAAGTGGAAATGAGAATGAATTATAACATGTCCAACATCAGCCTATATTAATACATTTCAGTTTAAATATAATATTGGCTTATAATTGACATAATGCCAAAATATTATGCATATAGTGTTTTCTTGCTCAATCATTGCTATCACTTTTGCTGATCATCAGTTTTAAACGAAAATCTCATTGGAATAATATTCAGTTACATTTTTAAAGATTCATTTAGATGTAAGCTACCTTCTTATCAATGGAGTGATCTAAAAAGCATCAGGAGCATCTTGCATTGTGTGTTTTCATGTGAGAGTCTGACATGTTGATTACAGAGAGCCTGCATATTTGTTTATGTACAGCTCGGCTCACGTGTCAGCTGGGCCATAAATAAAGCTGTTTCATACATGAAGCAGGCAGACACAGTCATTAATCAACTCAATGTTACATGCTTAAACATAAACTCTGACAACACTATATATCAGTATTCAACAGCTGAACACTCATAGGTCACAATTTTTCACAAGGAAACTGCAAAGAACATTTGCAGTAGTTATTGCTCCAGTTTTAAGTGTCACATGTTTCTTGAGCACTAAATCAGCACATTACAATATTTTCTGAAGGACAATTTCAAACTTTAGTTTATGGTAATCTATATACATTACTCGAAAATATAACTTAAAATGTTTTTATTTACTCAAACTTTCCACCAGGCTTTATACCTGTCAATGCATATTTTCTTCTGACAGGCTAGATTAATAAAATGTATTTGTGTACTCGATTACATTTAGGATGTTTGAATCTCTCACTTTCTCCTGAGAGACTAGTATGCAATATATTAAATAAACGTAGTTTGAACTAAGCTTCCTCGACGCAAGAACTAGTTAGTTTAATTATTGCTTTATGCTCTTTCTCTGTGCCAGATATTCATATTATTGCTCTCTAGTGTGTCCACTACTGTACTCTATTCAAATGACTTATTTAGTATGTCTGTGACCATGTCACTGTCTCTGCATTAATGCGAGATGAAGCAGCGAGGAGCATGAGAAAGAGTTTGGGGCTAACAAGGATGTCTAACAATATTTTTAACTAGAAAATTATGTTATACATACGATATTAGCTAACAAAAATCCTACACTGTTAAAATAAAAACCACAGGTTAATTTTGATAGGCCATCACATTTGAAAATGATTAATTTGATAGCTGAATGAGCTTAATCATGTTTTACAGACTATTTTATCTTCACATCTACAAGACCGCATTGAAAATCTTGGGTGTTTTTCATTTAAACCTGGAAATAAGCTGGCAGTTTTAAATAAAGAAAGTTACATAATAGCAATTTAAGATTCTGCACTATTTCTGGGTCACTAATCAAAAGTTATTTGTGCTTCCACTGTAGCACAAGATACTTTTTGGATCATTGTCAAATAAATCTGGATTACATGATCATCAGGCTTTACACGAGCTTGTGGGATTTATGCAGATCAAGAGCTTTTGTCATATAAAATAATTGCTGACGAATTGTATAGCATTTTCACAAATAGTTTTTAAGTGGACTTCACTGTATAATCTAGGTTTTATAGGTTTTAAAATATATGGCCTCCATAGATGAATACATAATGACAGAAAGTAGCTAGAGGAGACAGTGCAGAACAGTAACGTCAGACATTTTTTGTGTTTTAATCATTAAGCTTCTACAAATATATTATACAGCATAAATTCCATATAATCTATATTGTACAGTAGTAGACGTACAACACTACAAAACCAAATACTCTGTAAAAACTGAATTTCAAGTTTCAAAATGGCTGAATTATTGGAATATTGGAATACTGTTTCAATCTTTATCTTAAAAAAATTAATTAAATGTGCTACTTGTAATTTCTTAAAAATATATATAATTTTTTTGACTGCAATTTCTGAGTGAAAAAGTAATTCTTCAGTGAAAAAAAAATAAAACAAATCAGTCTGCATTACCAGTAGATGCACCACTTACTGATATGTGACCGCTGATATCTGTTACAGTATCTGAGGCTAAAGCATCTATAGGGCATTTTGTACCTTTATCTCATAAATCTTGAGTTTTCTTTTGATGTCTGCATTTTCTCGCTCAAGGCCGGCCAGTCGAGTCTTAATGTCCTGGTAGGCGCTGATGAGGGCGAAATGGGAGGCAGAGTACATGTCTTCTGATAAGGGAGAATTCGACCAGCCCACCCCACAGCCATCTTCTTTCAGACCCTCATTACCCCCCAGCAAGCCTAACTGGCCCCCGAAGAGAGACTCCATGACTCCTGATCCTCAACCTGTGAGATGAAAGAGAGAAAGATTGTTCATGTGAATCAAACATGTGAGCTAATTAACCTTGGGACATGCGCTCTTACATCTTGAACATCATTTTTTACTTCTTCGATGGTTTAGTTGCCGTGCACAAGCTCCACTTCACCGCTCTCAGGATAATTATTTATTTTCGCGACTGCGTTTCTCATTAGCATTGACATCCACACCACTGTCCGAACAAACCACCAAACCACACCAAACAAAAACCAAAGGCCAGTGAGGTTTTCTGTTTCTCAACCATGTGTCCTTTATCTTCTCTGGACATTTTTGGTCTTTTTGGTTACAATGTGCACAGTCCACAGACCATATCATTAATAATCCAGGAAGACAAAGGCTACAGATACTTGAAAGAGTGGAGCTGCATGACCTGATTCAAGTACACGTTGTGCTGCTAAGAGAATGACATCACGGCCTAGAAAGAGTCTCTGAGATCACCTGTATACTGTAGCTGCCATTTCTTACAAGCGCTTACAGGATCAGCAAAATTTGTGAATACAGCGTTATGACATTAAGTTTACTGGTGAAAAAAAAAAATGCACACAAGTGCTATAATATACATTTTTTATTGAAAGGTTGCATATAAACTTTTCCTAAATCTAATGAGCTGCCTAGCTGTCAAGGCAGCATCCTGTCTGAATTAAAGTGACTGATTTGGAGCACTCTATAGAGGCAGTTACTCATATAAATAGTGCTCCTCAAACAAAGCACACAGGAGACATGACACAATTGATAACAATATTTTGTGGTTAGCATGTTGCCAACCTAAAAATGCAAAACATTTATTATTAAACTGATTTTATAATCAGTTATAATTTAAGTTTAGGGTCTGTATTTTTTTTTAAGAAGATCATTATGCTTACTAAAGCTGCATTTTTTTTTTTTTTGGATGACAAACTACAGTGAAAATGGTAATATTGTGAAATATTATTACACTTTAACCATTTTCTCAGTGATTTGGTGATGATCATCATCAATGTTTAACACAGCCTAATATTTTGACGGAAACCTATTTTCAGAATCTTTGATGAATAGAAAGTGTATATGTATATATTGACCCCAAACATTTGAATGGATGTGAACAATTGGCTAAAGACAAGATTTAACCTAAAGTTTTGCTGCTTTTTTTGCATTTAAATTAATTAACTTTTAACTGTGTTAGAAAATTTAAGATATAATTTTAATGTTAAAAGAGAATGTGCAATTAAATATACAATATACAATATACACATACAGTATTGGACAATTACTAGTGTGGTACCAATGTATTGTGCATCCCATAATTTTAGAACAGCTTTTGCATCGCAAGCTTACAATGACTCAGATTGGAAGCTCTCTTGATTTTGAAATGAAGCTTTTGTGTCAAAATAAAACAAGAAAAGTGTACAAACTGCTCAAAGAAATGTGCTTGTTGTAAGATTTCAGAAAGAAATGTTTGCAGAGGTACTGCTCTATTCCTCTGTGTGTTGCCTTCATGCCATTCAGTCCCCAGAGCCCCCACTGTCTACACCATGACGAAGTGCTATGGCCAACACTCACTCACACCAGACAGCACTGGCTCAACAACAAGGCAGGATGCAAACATGGGTAGATAACACAGAGTAAGCAGAAAAAAGTAACATCTTCACTGTGAAATGTGTTATGTAAAATGATATGGATATGCGTGCAGCATCACATTGGCCATCTGATGCAGCATGGAGATGTGAGGAGATTTTACTGCACACAAAATGAGTCAGATGCTCCTTACTTAGTGAGCTATTTTTGATCACTTGCGTACCACTGTTCAAAAACATACAAAGAAGCCTTGGACCTTTTCCTGGGTGTTCTCTCGATTCTACTCTCGCTCTTTCTCTTCAGGGTAATCCAGAAAAAACACCCACTCACACCAATACATTTGCTCAGGCATGGTTAAGCAGCATGGCCATGGGGGTAGAGATTGCTGTTCTGAAGAAGGTGTGAATGTGTGTAGGTGGAAGAACATCACTTTAGAGACATTCCAACCCATTACATTAATACAAGTGTGTTCTCACCCAGGAATCTCTCTGTGCTGATAAGGAGCTGCAGCACAATGTACTTATCTCATGTGACATCTGTGTTATTGCAAACATATTGAATGGTCATGCACATGCCTTTATTTCTCATAATTTAGATTGAATGAATATCGAAGGTACAAATATTTTGCTAAAGCTCAGCAGCCAGAAATCCCCTATTTATAGGCATACATTTGCTAATTCCTGTTGAAGTTCAAAAACATGAATTGTTATGAAAATGTCAATTTGGCTCTTTTCCATACAATAAAAATAGCATTCACTGTCTCTCGAGTACAGCTGCTTGGTGTATAAAGATACATACTGTATTCACTACATACATATTTATTTATTAAATGAAATAATTATTATATCTTTAATATTAAGAAATATCATTTTCTTTATAATATAATATAATATAATATAATATAATATAATATAATATAATATAATATAATATAATATAATATAATATAATATAATATAAAAAATTTCAACCAGGATTTTAATCTGGGTCGTTTTTTTTTTCTAAAACTATCACTGGACATACATGTTTTACACATGTAAAATAAACTACTACGTTGTTAAAATGATTTTATTCCTGCCACTGGTGCCCTCTACAACAAAAGGTGCATGATGCGCCTGTCTCCTATTGACAAGCGTGATGCTCTGACACAAACATACAGCCATCCCAGTCTCAGTGAAAACAAGAATTTAAGCTCAGGGATTATAACACGGCTCTGACAATTTGTTAGAGCTCAAATCCTTGGCATGAAGCAAGAGAAAACAGACAAACATGACAGTTTTTCCATGGGTAGCTCACCAGACATCAATCTTCCCATCTTACTCCCATCTCACTTCCCATCTCACCTATTGTCTCGTTCTCCTCTGCACCTAATTTTGTGAACACTCTGGCACACCTATTAAGAATTCCACAGCTCTCCTCCCTGCTTCATTACAGCAATTACCACAGGAAGTCATTTGTTACCTGGGGCCTAGATGGCACTGGCACAGACACACACACACACACACACACACACATTTCTACAGAGATATTTTCAGCACCTCATTCGCAGCTCATCATTATTATATGACGAAAAAAATCTTTAAAGCTCTGTTCTGAATTATGTCACACCACTGCAATTTGAGATGTAATGCCATTTAATTAATATCTGCATTTATATGTAAATACACAATCATTGAGGTAAGATGTGTACATTTCTTCTTCATTGTGCCTTGTTTGCAAAAACAACACTTTAGACTTACTCATTGTAAGTCCCACTCAAAATCATTATGAGATTGAAATGAATATAATTTGGTTTACTGATGTGGTGGGCATCACATTTTATTGAAATGATGCTAATGTTCAAATCGGTCCAAGAGAGAACGACACATACAATTTCTGAATTATTTAATAATCTGTCAAACCATCCAAAATGTAGGAACACCAGAATCCATCTCTGCAGACATTGCTATTGCATAATTTCCTTCAGTCACAATTGCTCATGGATTTGGCTAGCATCCTAAACATTTACCTCAGCATGCAATTACAGACAGCAGGACACATTCGTATCGGACTCGAGCCCATTTTGTCACAGGGAACCTGGCTGCTACAATGCAGATATTATGGCGCACACACACAAACAGACACACACACATCACACACACCTGTTATTTCAGTGGGATGTGTATGTGTGTTTCTGGCATGGCTTGTGGCCTCTCATTTGGTGGACGATTAGCAGGACCTCAAGAGAAGTGTGACTGCCTGTGATTAAAAAAAAAAAGACCACTCTGGTTCACACACATACACACACGCACACACAAGCAAGAATACATATGCCTACACACATATCTATGCCTCCCACACTTTATTGAGAGAAACAGCCATAACACAAGCATGACCAAATGTAATAGGATATAAGAGATGGGATGACAATAAAAGAGCAAAACCAAAAACACAATATATGTGTCAAACAAAACATCCTTCATTGTTTGGCACTGTATTTAAATTATCAAAATTCCTAAGACAATAAACACAGCTATTAATAATGGCTTTAATATTGGCACAAATACTGTGCAGCGGGAGCTTCATGGAATGGGTTTCCATGGTGGAGCAGCTGCATGCAAGCCTCACATTCCCAAGTACAATGCCAATCGTCAATGGAGTGGTGTAAAGCAGGCCTCCACTGGACTCTGGAGCAATGAAAACATGTTCTGTGGAGTGATGATACAGCAGTCTGATGATAATCAAAGTAAACCAAATGTTTATGCTTGCAAGGCATGCAAATACAAATGATGGGTTTCCATCAAAGTATTTTAATGCAAATTACACATTTCTGTTGAAGAAACCCAAATGTAAATACTTGATAAAGTCTTTCTGAAGATTTGCATCAGTCAAAATGTTCATCAAAGCAAAAAAAAAAAAAAAAAAAAAAAAAAAAAATTAGTTACAAGACACTCTCAGAAAATTCCTAGTCATATTTTTGGTTTTCCTCTGAGTTTTTAGTAACTTAGTGGATTAAGAAAAGCTAATCTGAAAGCAAAACTTTTTTTTACAGTCAGAAATTTTACTGTAATGCCATTTTTGCTGCAACAGGCTCCCTGCGTGTAACTCACTTTGCAATGGGCTACTGTACTGACCGTATTGATAGCAAAACGCCTCCGTTTGGAGTGAAGATTGGGTTGGCACAAGTTGGCACAAGCAGCAACACAACTGAGTGGGTGTTGCAGAGGGGATTGTGGTTGAGCCTCGTGGGCAAATCAGAGCATGTACACGTGTATTTTTACCACGCAGTGGGAGTAAGCGAGGTATTGATTCTACAACAGTCACCACTGCAAACTACAGGCTTTTTGGTGTTCATGCTAGTATATGGTATTCTCATGACGTGAAACATATGATGTAAAAGAGGTTTGCGGAACTCAATGTTATACAGTATGTGTGTCTCACATTGAAACATGATGTTATGTAGCCTGTATGTAAACATTGTAAACCACTGAAGCCTTTAGGCTTGGTTTTTAAGCAGACAAACAGATGCATGTGTGATGTATTCAGGGCAGAGAAATTAATAAAGAAGGTGAGCGAGGCACAGCGGGTGTGGGTGCTGCATCTGTAGGTGCAACTGAGGATGGATGGTGGGAAAGAAATGAAAAATGATTAAGCTAAATTTTACAGCTCACTATGTAGCGTCCCTTTTTCTCTTCTAACTATACTGCTTTTCGTCATCCTCTTCCCAGGTTTAGCTTTTACTCACACTCTGTCTATTCATCTACTGAGATCTTGACCTTTCTATCTCCAGCTCTCCTTTTTCTTGAACTTATTTCCGCTTTAACTATTAGCCTGTATCTTCCTTCCATCTTTGGTATGTAACTACAAACCTCCCTGGCCGCTGGTATTAAAAGTTCAGCAATACCTTTAAAAGAGAACATTTTACATAAGCCACTAATGATATACTCAGTAATCTGCTGCTCATTAAAAAGTTTTACCCCTAAAGAAAAAAAAATGCTTTAGAAAAAATCTGTACACTCACAAGATGAATGAGTCTAGGAAAATAACAGAAAATTCTTACTCTGTGATCAGAATGTATTCCTGCACTAAAGTTGTAAGTACATGCTATTTGTTTGTCTGTCTGTCTGTCTGTCTGTCTACAGAATTAAATGAACCAAAATGCACATATTTAACTACACTCTAAAACAATCTGTAAATATAGGGCACAATGTACTGTAAGGGAAACTTAAATTTAGCTCAAAGGGAATCATTTAAGATTTTAAAGGGAATTTGAATAGAATCACTGTTTCACGACTGATCACTGAGCCGTTTAACATCAAATCGGCACTGAATATTAATATCCAAACTATTGTGGAAACATATTGATTAGCACAGTAACAAGATCGGCAGTTTAAGACATTAACTTGTAAGCAGAAAACACAACATACTTCTCTTTTTAATATGAATATGGCTTTATTAGATAAATCTAAGACATATAAACTAATCTAACACATAAGCACACGCACTCACACATTCACACAAGTTGCAGGAAGATAGAAACGTTAGGCAAGAATGAATGTAAGAGAATGGAAATCTGGAATCCCAAGTTTACAGCAATACGTGAAATTGCACAGACATGAACAGCCATCAGTCATTTAATTAACCCTCGAATTGAGTTCCTCAATGAGGTTAAAATTACATTAGATAGACATCCATCCATCTAGACTGTGCAACACTGAAAAAAATGTGAGAAATGAACACGGTGGGCAATGGAAAGTTAAGCTGAAAACACATGAAGCTCATGGATACACTATTCAAAACAAATGTAATATATTCAGTATTGACACACATCAATAAAATGAACACTACCCTCTCCAGGCCTAGCAGCGTTTCTGTGATAATACAAATTCAATAATTAAAGTCAGCACCTTGAGCGCTGTTGACTAGGTGTTCTAGTTCATCGTTCTGTCACATAGCAACTTCAGCAAAGAGGAGGGGAGGAGGAAAACATTGGCTTGGTCTTGCAGAATGCACTCACTTCATATATGTATGTGTCTGTTTTTCTGCTCAATAAGTTGATGTATTACTGCATTACCTAAATGAAAGCTCAGAAATGTCCTTGGCAAGGACATTTAACACTTCCAGTGAATGTCTCCAAAATATTCACACTAGAAATCAGACTCCAGAGAGCATGGAGAGAGAGAGAAAGAGGACGAAGTGAGGTAAGAAATAATAAACAATTGGCTCTGATTAAATAGCCATAAACTGGATGTTACAAAAAGGATGTTGTAGTCGCACACCCACACCAGTGAACCCCGCAGAGATGAACACATCGCAATGAATGCCTCGGAGACAATCAGAGACAGGCAGGCGGGCACTGACGTCACACGCACGCATGTGGAGAGAAGTGGTGATAAGCATCTGCTCTGTCGTTTTTATTTTTTTCTCTGAGAGAAATGAGAAATGTGAAGGAGGGGGCCCGGGGATGGCTGGTCGTGCAACACTCCAAGAGACACGAAGATCAGAAACAATGAGTGGAGAAGATGAAACTCATGCAGTGATTGGAGAAATGTGAGTGGCCGCATGATGGCTCTCTGATTCCCACACACAGAAAATGCCATAAAAATAAGTGTGACAGCCTTTAAACAAACAAACACCTATATACATAAACACACACATATATATATATATATAGCTTGCATATGCCAACTCCAGGCACTATTTCATCAGAAGAAAATGGCAAAATAACACTTTGGCGAATCAAGCTGTTGCATAGTGAAATGTTTGTTGTTATGCAATTTTCATTAAATATGAACCGACTGAGACCCCACATATTCGTATAGAGCACAAAACAAATAAACAAACAATAATACTGGCTGACATGTTAAGACAGCAAACACAATACATTTTTTATGTGCCATTTAGAGGCAGATTCATCTGAAACGTTGTAGGAGCCAAATGTAATTTTTAACCTCTAAATGGCAGTGTGAAGAGGGAGAAATTGGTGTATGACATATGACATTTAAGCCTCTTATTATGGCATTTGATATGGGGTGAACAGGTGGCAGGAATACGTGGTTCTTATAGTATCGAAGATTCCTTGAGCTATGAATCCACATGTTTTTATTGTAAGCTGCATTTATTTAATTAAATGAACAAAGCAAGAAGCGGATTCCTTTGTGGACAATTACTTTATTTCCAGCTTAGGAGTAAAGAACATCTTATCACCTGTTCCTGGGCAGATAGGAAGCCATCACATGCCTACCTCCCTACTATGTAGTAGTCATAATATTCATAAAACAGTAGGCGAAAAGATGACTGACATCTTTACTATCCCATGAGGCCATGGGAAAGGGGTTGTGACTGGCAGTGAAGCGACACAACTGACAGCATAAGTCACACACATCCACACTACATAGAACATACCTTTTAACAGTCATAAAGCTTGTACTTGTAAAATGTAGTATACATATTCAGACAGTATACGATTTCGGACATACTTAAAGTCTTCAAAAGTGCTTGAGAATTTTCAGACATGAGTGTTTAGTTAGTGTCAGGATGAGGGGTTAACAATGGATCTCCAATTATTTAGCATACCAAGTCCCCACTTAAATCTGATATATTTTGACATTTATATCACACATGTATGAGTTTTCTGACATGGTAAACTTGCTCAGTTACTCACCTGGTACAGCACTACGCTTGCTATAATACAGAGCATTTGGGTACAAATCCTTTAAAACATTAGCCACGATAAAAAAGCTCAAAGACTGCTCAAAAACTGCTAAAATGGCAGTGCTCCTTCAGCAAATACATTTTTATCTCACATTTGCCTTTGTTAACACTGACAGACACAGACAAACGGAAACAGACATATTCATCAAGTTTCTTTTCAGAACAGGGAGTTATCCCTATCGGGTTCTTTTGGCATTGGTAGCTGCTTGGTATCGCTAATTGAACATGTGGAATCTGCGTTTACAATATCTAAGAAGTGGATTTCTGTTTTCTGGTGATTGTCAGCATTGGTCTGCTTCTGTCTGTGCAGTGAAATTGGCCTCTGAACGCTTCAAAGCACTAAGCTTTTAGTGCTACGCACCAGGCATTTCATTTTCAAACTGTGATACATACAACAATCGACACAATAAAACATCGCCAGGTTCCTTTTTTTCTTTTAGAAAATGTCACCACATGCACGTATCTTCAATGAGCCTGGGTTGCTAATAATTCTGCTTAGATTATTTGTGACAATTCTGTGTGCTGGTTTTTGCAATATCCTTAATTTTCCCGATAACATCTTTGTCAACAATATGCACTGCCAGAGGGGTAGTGAGAAAGGCAGAGGAAATGCTGTGGAAAAGTGGACTCTGTTATTTTCAGTGCTACCTAGGGGAATCGTAGCAGTCCGGCAGCAAGAGCAATGCAAGTGGGTAACCTGGTTTTCCTTAAGAGTGAAGCACGATGAGAATATTCCAGAGTGATGTCTTGCAAACACGCGCTGTCACTGTCATCCTGCGTTTCTCTTCCTCGATCTTTCAACCTCATTCGCTTCTGTCAATTTTCTCTCTCCTCTTATCTCGTTACTTCCTCCCTAGTTTCATTTTTCACCCTAATGTGCGTCTCATAAACCTGCCCTCCCTCTTCTCCCCCACATGCTCCCTCGCTCTTCCTCGTTCATAGATACGCAGATAAATTATGTTACACCTCCACAGTATGGCCTTGTGCTTTGTGTGGGCTACTGAAGCCATCACTTAACAGAGCAATATCACTTTCACACAGCCAATGCCAGGTGTTCTTCCTGATAATTGGAGAATCAGAAGCTTGGGTTTGCATGTACGACATCACAACCACAACATGGCATCACTGAGGGCAACAATGCTAAGCAACTCGGTAACACTTAGCAACTGCATCTAAAGAAAACCTTGAACCTCAAAAGCATTGGGTAGAAATGTGTCTGAATGCATTTTAAAGGTGTGCAGGCAACAACACAATCCATACCCGCTGCAGTGGGGTAAACATAAAAACACACATAAAGGCCTGAGATGGGTCAAGATGAGCGACTAGTCACAATTAATCCATTTTAACCCTCTATGGTACGGAGTTGCCATATGGCAACAATTAATTTTTACTCATTTCCTTGTTATTCTGAAAAAACTACAATATATTGCATTATGGGAATTAAAACGGTAGGCCTTAAGGTAGCCAATGATGTGTTGTTTTTAAGTGACATGACAACTGAATGTCCCTCCAACACTCCTTTTCCCACTGTCACCCTCACACAGAAGACACCTGTTGAAGTGCTCCAGAAATTGCTCTATTTACCTAATTTCTAAACATCTTTTCTCAAGGGGGATTTTTTGGTAAGTAAATTAGATATTTTCATTCACAAATCAATGCTGGCTAACATAGTTTTACTGTAAATTAAGAAAATGTCAAAGCTTCCATATGGCAACTCTCTACCACAGTGGAATTGCAGTAATGTATTTTCCCATTGGGATTTTTTATAGATTGTAGCATCAATAAAATTATCACAGTTATTTATTGATTTGAAGTGTTTATTGTTGTATAGTTGTATTTATGTATATAAAAAAAACAAAATTATGTCTTCTTTTCAGAAAATGCATGGAAAGGGCAATAGGAAGAGTACAGAGTTAGCTCTTCCATGTGATGAGAGTGAGGATGAATTAGCCTTCAGTGACTGGGAGGAGTTGGAGTTGAATGAGGCCAGTGAGGATGAAAGCAGTGAGGGAGAGTCTTCAGAGGCAGAAGTGTCTTTAGAGTCAGAAGCAGAAGTAAAGGAAGACTTCTAATACACAGCATGACAGGAACCTTACAAGGGAAACAAAGAAGAGGCCCAGTGGCCCCCAGTGTGCCTGATCAAGTCAGGTTGGACCAAACAAGCCACTGGCGTGTCATGGAGAAGAAAGGGAAGTGCAAATACCCTGGCTGCAAGGGAGTCATCCGCACGAAGTGTAGCAAATGTGACTTGCACCTCTGCATCACAGCTGAAAGGAACTGCTTTTTGCAATGCCATGAAATGTGACATGAGTTGGACTGAGACAGGTGAACATGGATGGACTGGGAAAATACACACTTTACTTCATGGAGCCGCCTATCGTAACACTTGTATTTTTGAAGTTCTTATGTTTTCATGTTCTATATGGTATTAGTGCTTGTTCCAAGCTACCATTTATTTACTCAACTTGTATAAAATACTCTCAGAAAGCCTTGTTTTTGTTGTTGGAAAGTTTCTGGATGTAAAACAATAAAAAGCTGATGAATTTAATATGCACTTATGGTAGAAAAACGCATTTTTTGTCCATTTGCCAAAAGTCATAGCAAAGATGGGTGTTTTGTGACAGAAATAATGTATTTCAAATAAATGCAGTTATTTTGAAGCCTATCAAAGAATCCTACAACATTTATCAAGGTTTCGGCAAAATATTAAGCAGTTTAGCAATATCCACAGACATATTAAACTTTTACTATTTTATCATTGATAATAATAAATATTGGACACCCAATCAGCATATTAGAAGGATTTCTGGAAGAACGTGAAATTGAAGACAGGAATAATGGCTGCTGAAAATGTAGCTTTGCCATCACAGCAATCAGTTATATTTTACAATATATTTAAAAAAGAAAACAATACAATTTTAAATTGTAATAGTATTTCACAATAGTATATTAATGTTTAATCATTTTTTTAAGCTCTTTAAACCAGCCAGCCATTTGAATGTAAACCAGCCTAATTATAAAGGGCTTAAGATCTAATAGTCTAGATAACCCTGATTATGAAAATATGTATTTTTTTTTCCCCTGCATATAAATATTTTGTATTTATCTGTGATACTGTATGTCTTTCATAACCATCCTGAGCCAGGTTCAGATAAGGAAGCAAACAGGAGACAGCAGTTCCTTTGGCTTGTTTATGGCCAGCAATTCCCAGAGATAGACCTACCTGGAGAAGAGTGAAGGTCATCACCTCTGATTCCAGTTATGTAAGATAAACAGAAATACACAGTGGCGATGTGCAGGGAAAATAACAGAGCACAAACAAGGACTATCAGAGAAAGACAAAATGGGTAGTAGATAACAAAGCGAGGAGAATGAAATGGAAAGAGAGGAGGAGTTGATATATCCACAAGAATGTCAGAGTTTTGAAAGGGAGAATACAAATGCTGTTTTATAACAAAGTTCGGGAGGAACAGTCGCAGTTCATTAACCTGATTAACACAAGTGGAGACCAATCAGTAATCAACTCATGACAAGGTATAAATGACAGCAGAACCTATCTCTGTTCATTGACCGTTTTCAGCATCCCGGTTCGCGCTGTCTGTCTTCTCATCACAGACCCGATTTTCCTTCCAGCAAGGAGATCCATACCGGGGATTTTTTCAGAAATGCTACTTTTTCTGACACCCATGATCATTAAACACGGCAGTTGAGCACCATCAAACGTCATCGCGACAGTTGCTCTTCTCGCCAAGCCACACGTCGTGGCCAATAGACCGTGCAAGCCGAGCTTACCTCGCTCGACACCACGCTCGATCCGATCAAGACCGGGCTCTCTTTGAGCGCTGGAATCGCAGCTCCAGCAGGCACCCAACCAGCCCGCTCCTCAGTTCCTACTGCAGCAGCAGCAGGCCTCTCTCACTTCCCGCCGCGGCTCAGCCCTTCACCGCGGCTTTTCCGGCCGAGGCGCAGTTTGAGGCCGCCTCCTCTAGCGGCACAGACCGTGCATCATAAATTAATACATTTTCAGGTGAAGACGCTAAATACAGGTTTTCGGCTAGAAAGTAGTGCGGGAGCCGCGTGGAGATTCGATCACATACGCATGTGGAATTTCAGATCCAAATTGAGTCTCGGATGCGTACAAATATTTACACTTCCACGATTAGACCGTGGGCGAACGCCCGACCGGATGTGATGTATCCTAATCAGATCTATCGGTGCGAGGTCAGAATTACCTATATCTTGTTAACTATTATTAAATGTATTTAAATTATAAATATTAGAAATATAAAGGAAAATAATATATTACAATATATCACAATAATCGTAAGGGGGACCCTGTTAATTTTTACAAGCAGCATCTGAAAACATATTTTCTCTCTGTTATCTCGGTCAGTGTCATGTACTTGTCGAGGTACGGCCACGGCGACTCACTCCTCGGGATTAACTGTTCTCCGACCTCATCCTATGCCATAATTTCATCAAATAATTTTTTGCGTGACTGGCCAAGGAGTGGTACCATCCGGAGCAGAAGGTGGCGGTAATGCATCATAAAGATGATTGGTTGCTATCCACCTTAAACGCGAACAAGAGCGTCACTACTGATCCAGGATCAGCGATATTAGCAGTTGTATTTCCCGATTTGAGTTTGAGCTTCAGAAATGCTTGCGAAATGTAGCTTGTGTGGAAGCTACCGCACTACTTGGTAAAAGTAGCTTCGCTACTAAAAAGCTATTCGATTCAGAAAGTAGCGAAGCTACGACCAAGCTACTGAGAAATGTAGTCAAACTAGCTTCGCTGCTTGTAGCGACGCTACTGCCCAACACTGATTATTAATTTTACCATGTTGAACACGTCAAGGTAACAGTTGCTGCACGACCAGTATGCGACAATCGTTTCCAAATGCCGTGTGCTGTGGAAAGGAGGCTTAAAGTTGTTAAATGAGGCTATGACGTAGTCATCATCCACACGGAAATGTCCAAAGATATTACCTGCCTTACCGTGCACGTTTAAACCTCACTGAGGTTTTACAGACAAGTTTCATTCAATTATTCTGGCAGGACCAATTTATTTAGGGGCATATTTCACCATCTACTGGCGTGATCACTACCCTCGTTTTGCCGCAGGACAGCAGTGTGAGTAAAATTCTGTTGTCTTTCTAGGACTGTAATATGAAAAGCATGCAAGTAAATATCTTTAGAATTGCTTGGAAGTGAATAGCACATAACTGCAATTAATGTTATTGCCATAATCATGTCTTGGTATGTTTTACAGACATAATGATATTCATTGTATAATGACATTCATAGTTTTCAGAAGCCTCTGTTTCCACAGTCTATACTACAACGTGAAACCAGTGTTCCAAATGTATCCATTAGGACTAGTGACGTGTCGTCCATGAACGAATCGTTCTTTTGAACAAATCTTTTAGCTGAACGAATCTTTTAGGTGAACGAATCGCTCATGTTATCCACTGACTCATATTTCTCGTTCAATGAAGTTTCTCCCTCCATAGCAGCGCGGCGCTATAAGCAGCGCATGCGCAGCTCAGTGAACCGGGTAACAACCATTTCATCCTGTCAAAGACTTACTCAACCTCGAGCCGATAGCCTTCGAGTATGAGGTGACAGAGTATGTGATTCGTTGAATGTAGTAACGAATACGCCCTTCAATGAACGAGTTTCATATGAGTCTGAACTAGATCTAGAGATCTTATCGTTCGTGAGTGAAATTACTGAACTGGCACACATGTCATTCGTGAACGAACTGAATGAACGGATACATGTCGTTCGTGAATGAAAATGAACTGGCACATAGCTTACCTTGTTCGTGAACGAAATTAGAGTAAACAGGGTTAGTCTGCTACTTAGCATGTCAATCTCGAAAATGCAAAGCGCAGTTATAGGTACAGTACTGTGCACATACGCTCGTTTTGATATTTAGCAACTCCACGTTTAATCCATAGACCGTAAAAGAAAGGTTTAATCCCCGATTTATGGATGTGAATTTATAATATACAAACTGTTTGACCAAACAATTAAAATGCTAATTAGGCAAGAAACCTTGTGCTTTGTTCATCTGAACAACTCAATTAGACTTTATATATTGAATGCGATTACACACACATTTTAATAAAGCCAGATCAGCTTTTGTAACAAGTGAACGCGTTCGTTGACTTAAGACATAATACACTCTTTTTTTTTTTTTCCGCCTGGTGGCACATTTTGCGTAAAACGAAGAAATCATCACTGGACGAATCTGAATGAATCATTTTGGTGAATGAACTGAAAATGAACGAATCTCTAGAAAGAATCATAATTTCCACCACTAATTAGTGCTGCAACGACGCGTCGACATCATCGTTTACGTCGACTACAAAATACATTGACGCGTGTGAAATGCGTGAACGCGTCACACTGTTTACATCTCGCATAATGGCATACTGCGAATAATAGAATGCAACTTTCTTCACAAACCGAGACCACTGTTATTAAAAGTATGAGAATACTTTAAACAGAGGACAAATAAAATGGCTCTTTGTTCCCTTTGCAAAACCGATATGGTGTACCACGGCAGCACAACTGCGATGAGCGAGCACCTCAGAGAAAACATCTAGGCGCTCTCCGGTGTCTCCATGCAGTTTAACTGGTTACCCTGTGATCTGGTGACCAACTTCCTGGTTCAGGTCTGATATTCTTGCGCTGCGGCATTCTGAAAAGTTGAGATATTTTCAACTCGATGCGGTGCGGACGCGCTGAAAAAAAAAAAAAAAAAAAAAAAAAATAAATAAATAAAAAAAAATAAATAAAAATAAAATAAAATAAATATATATATTATACATATATTATATGCTCTGTTTTCCCCCGCATGTCCAGCGAGCACAAGTTTGTCACCAGACGCAGTAAATATTTATTCGTTTCCACTGCCCGTCCAGCGAGCACCAGTCTCTCAGCGGACGCAGTCAATATTTATCCGTTTCCACTGTCCGTCCAGCGAGCACCAGTCTCTCAGCGGACGCAGTAAATATTCATTCGTTTTCACTGCCCGTCCAGCGAGCACCAGTCTCTCAGCGGACGCAGCAAATATTTATTCGTTTCCACTGCCCGTCCAGCGAGCACCAGTCTCTCAGCGGACGCAGCAAATATTTATTCGTTTCCACTGCCCGTCCAGCGAGCACCAGTCTCTCAGCGGACGCAGCAAATATTTATTCGTTTCCACTGCCCGTCCAGCGAGCTCCAGTCTCTCAGCGGACGCAGCAAATATTTATTCGTTTCCACTGCCCGTCCAGCGAGCACCAGTCTCTCAGCGGACGCAGCAAATATTTATTCGTTTCCACTGCCCGTCCAGCGAGCACCAGTCTCTCAGCGGACGCAGCAAATATTTATTCGTTTCCACTGCCCGTCCAGCGAGCACCAGTCTCTCAGCGGACGCAGCAAATATTTATTCGTTTCCACTGTCCGTCCAGCGAGCAACAGTCTCTCAGCGGACGCAGCAAATATTTATTGGTTTCCACTGCCCGTCCAGCGAGCACCAGTCTCTCAGCGGACGCAGTAAATATTTATTCGTTTCCACTGTCCGTCCAGCGAGCACCAGTCTCTCAGCGGACGCAGCAAATATTTATTCGTTTCCACTGCCCGTCCAGCGAGCACCAGTCTCTCAGCGGACGCAGTAAATATTTATTCGTTTGCACTGTCCGTCCAGCGAGCACCAGTCTCTCAGCGGACGCAGTAAATATTGATCCGTTTCCACTGCCCGTCCAGCGAGCACCAGTCTCTCAGCGGACGCAGTACATATTTATCCGTTTCCACTGTCCGTCCAGCGAGCACCAGTCTCTCAGCGGACGCAGCAAATATTTATTTGTTTCCACTGTCCGTCCAGCGAGCACCAGTCTCTCAGCGGACGCAGTAAATATTGATCCGTTTCCACTGCCCGTCCAGCGAGCACCAGTCTCTCAGCGGACGCAGTAAATATTATCCGTTTCGACTGCCCGTCCAGCGAGCACCAGTCTCTCAGCGGACGCAGCAAATATTTATTCGTTTCCACTGTCCGTCCAGCGAGCACCAGTCTCTCAGCGGACGCAGTAAATATTTATTTGTTTCCACTGTCCGTCCAGCGAGCACAAATCTCTCAGCGGACGCAGTAAATATCTATTTTCACTATTATTTTTCTTTCCTCTGTCTGTCCAGCTAGCCTCAGTCTCCCAGCGGACGCAGAAAATACCCATGTCTCTATCAGTCCGCGAGCACTAGTCTCACAGCGGACTCAATAACATCTATTTTTCCTCTGTTTGTCCAGTGGGCCTCAGTCTCCTAGCCTGGTAATACCAGACTCTGTCTACGAAGCAAAGTGAAGTAGCAGAGTCTGCAATGGCATAATAGAGAAGTGTTTTCTCTCTCGCTAGGGGGCACTTGTCTGAAGTTTAAAATCATTGGTTACCCGTAAGCCAATCAGATACGTTTAGTTATGACGTATGTCATGCGCCTGTACAGCCGCATCGAAGCACAGACATCATGCATCGAACTCAAATCTATGATTGAACTTCCACTGTAAATCTGTTGTTAAACACTCTTCTTGTTCTGGCTTCAGTTTGAAAAAGAGTTGAATGTTCTCCATAACAAAGCGAATTGCATCCCGTGTCTCGTTTCCCATTTCCGCGGTCGTTTCAGTTTTCGATTTCTCTAACCTACAATTTAAAACTCTGTGCTTAGCATCTACGTCACGGCTCTCAGCCCGCCCTCTGCTCGTTGATTGGCCCGGCTGTTTCCAGACCGGTGGCAAACCGAAAGCTCTGACGCTGTATCAGACTGAGTACAGAAGCGTTATAAAATTGAGCGGAAGTAGGAAGTCTGTCGTAGTCAGGCTATCAGTCTCCCAGCGGACACCGTAAATACCTATTTTTCCTCTGCCTGTCCAGCGAGCACTAGTCTCTCAGCGGACGCAGTATGCATCCATCTCTTCCTGTTCTTCGTCCAGCAAGCCCAGTCTTCCAGCGGACGCAGGGACATAATTCGTCTCCCATATCTGTCCAGCGAGCCTCAGTCTCCCAGCGGATGCAGTAATATCTATTAGTTTCCCCTGCCTGTCCAGCGAGCACTAGTCTCCCAGCGGACACAGAAATATCTATTGGTGTCCCATGTCTGTCCAGCGAGCGCTAGTCTCTCAGCGGACGCAGTAAATACCTATTCATTTCCTCTACCCGTCCAGCGAGCCTCAGTCTCCCAGTGGACGCAGGAATATAATTTGTTTCCTCTATCTGTCCAGCGAGCCTCAGCCTCCCAGAGGACACATTACGCATCTAGTCAATATATCATTACACCTCGCAGGCAGACGGTGGAGCTTGTCTTCCCGACATCGTAACCGCTTCTTCCTCAACTATTAACCAACAGGACCTGCCTGCTCCTCTACTTCTGCCAGAGGCATTGCGAGATCTCCTGGTCAACGACCATACTTCTAAAAACGTCAGCCCGCCAAATCTCTGCGTTTTGGGGGGTTCGTAGTCCGGCGGCTGTCCTTTTGCTCTCTTGTTTTTGGGGGAGTACTCTGGGTTCGGGCCACATCCCGAGCTCGGAGCCCTCCACCCGGACAGCACGCCAAATACGCATAAACTTACGGTATTAATATACGTAGATGTGAACTCGTGAAATGCTGTTTTATAACAAAGTTCGGGAGGAACAGTCGCAGTTCATTAACCTGATTAACACAAGTGGAGACCAATCAGTAATCAACTCATGACAAGGTATAAATGACAGCAGAACCTATCTCTGTTCATTGACCGTTTTCAGCATCCCTCCTCCACCCCATTTCTCCTCACTTATAGATCCATCTACTCTTACCACAACCGGGGGGAGTACTCTGGGTTCGGGCCACATCCCGAGCTCGGAGCCCTCCACCCGGACAGCACGCCAAATACGCATAAACTTACGGTATTAATATACGTAGATGTGAACTCGTGAAAGGGCATCAGTCTGTCCACCCAACCACATCCAGAGGTCATTCTAAAGTACTCTGAATATCCTTTGATGGGTCCTACGTGATAAATATCTGCCTACAAAGTAACAGCATGGCGGAGGAACATTTGGTCAGGGTTCAATCAGATGACTGTAACCTTGCTATTGACCTGCATTCAGAGTGTGTGGACACAGCATTATCGTGACACGGCGATGAATGCAAATTGCGGGAATAGCATATGGATGGGGGCAGGATGGAGATGTCATCTTTGAAAAATCACTCATCTGTTAGACTCTGATATGTTCAAGTACTCACAAATGAGAAGAAACGGCTTGCTGCCAAGCAGCCGGGCCTTTGGCAATCCGACAATCAATCAGTTTTGTCAAAAAGGATTCAAACTGCACAAAAAACTGCCTAACTCTTGACCAGAAGACTATTTCTGCAGGGCTGACTGGGCCAGTTCAGCTTTTTACTTACCCTGCATACATTTTCTCTGGCTTGGTCACAAATAAGTACAGTAAGTACTGTATGTAGTCAGAAAATAAACAATTGAAATAAACATTTATTATTGCTTATTACCTAATTTTAAAAATAGTAATTCTCTTTGTGATATTCCAATATTTACTCAATTGCACCACAGATTAAAAACAATAGCCATTTTTTCAGATTGTTTCTGAGTTTTTCTTATGGATTTAGAAGTCTTCAGGAGGATTTGTAATCTGTCCTAGGTTTAGGAGCTACTTCTAGCAATAAAATGCTTTGTGAAATACAATTAGATAAAAAAATGTACTAGCGCTAAATTTTAAGAGTTGCTCTTAAATTTCTACATTGGGAGAAACTTTTAGCCAAAATATTTTTTTTCCCCATATCATTACAGATGCATTCAAGGGGTAAATTTGACTGCAGTACTTTTACAGATCAGCAGGGGTCACAAGTCATTCTTGGCATTTATTTAAAAAAAAAATCTCATCTTTGTTTTAATCATTTAATCATATAATCAGATTTTATGATCAGACATTTAATCAGATAATGTTACCTTGGTGGCTTTTTTTTCAATTAGATTATTTTGACAACAATGTTCAATACACAACAATAGTTAAAAATGTTTTCAACAACAACAATCTGATAAGGTAAGTAACAGTTATATCGACTGGCTAGAAATACTCTAACATTTTGGTTGAGTTTGGCATTTCTTTTTAGTTTGTCACTTACAAACTGTTTATGAATCTGGACTGGGTTAGAATCACACAGTGCCAGACTATCATAGACAAGATAGCAAGAGAAGCCCTGATAACTATAAAAAGCATCTGAATACTTATTGCCAATTAATGCTCTGCACTTATAAACAAACTGTGTCTTTAAACAACCAGAGGATGTCTGTGATTCATGCAACAGCCAAAAAACTCTTGAAACCTGAAAAGAAGATCAAAAGGAACATTTTGCCATCTGTTCTGTACTGAGGGACCTCAGGCTGTTTAAAATAATAATAATAAAAAAAGGAACATGAACAAAAAACAGGAAGAAGCTACTGAATTCTCTGACAGCTTTGTGAGATCTGTCAAAAGTCTGAAGGTTGGAGAAAAAGCAACAAATCACCTTGGGCTCACAACTCATTCTATGTTTTGATCTCGCCGTATCTCTTTGGCTCTCATATCGGACTAAATGACCTGCCTGGGCGTTCATTAATATTCCATCCTAATGGAGAGCTGCTTGTGAGTTGCTATGGCCCACAAGCAAAAAAATTGCCAGGCTGGAAGTACCTTTCATAAACGTCTCCCTAAATTATGCACGGGAGGTATGAAAGAACAGGAGAAAATAATGAAATCATACCAGTTTGGCCATGAATCATGATTATCTGTCCACAGGGTGCTGAAGCGCTTGGTAAGTGTATTACAAGTGTGCAGGCTGAAGTGCTTAGCTCTGTATTTTTCATGGCTCAGTGAACTGAATACCACTGGGAAAGATCTTAAATGAGAAACGCTCCACTTTTAATGAAATCACTTTTAATTTGATACAACTTGAAATCACCTTTGGTTCAAAACATAATTATAAGTGATCCCTTCAATCAAAATGCATTATTTTTTTTCAGGTGGGTAACAACTAATTAACCTGTTTGAAGTACAAAATAATGAAGCATGAAATAAAAATAAATTCAATTACTGCAAGTCCAAAGCTATTTTCCTCACAAGACTTCACTCAAAAATTGCTATGAGATGTGACACATTTACAGTCAATCAGAAGATATTTCTTTAAAGACTCACTGTGGTTAAAAATCAAGTTTTTAATGTTGTTTACGTGTCTGTATGGTGTTTTTCATATGCTTTAAGACAATCCTCGTGCAAATTCATCAGACAACCTCACAGCTTTTCTCCTTAAAATGCCAGTGTGTCAAAAACAGTCTCAAAACTGAGGTATGAAACAGCCCTCTTCCTACTGCAACAAACATATAATCAATCCTGTCAACTTACAGTTAGGAGCAGATAGTCCGAGCTGGTCTGATTGGGTGTAGGTGGGGACTAATTTGCATATTCATGGTTATGTGTATACTAAATGTAACCCTGGACCACAAAACCAGTATTTAGTCGCTGGGGTACATTTGTAGCAATAGCCAAAAAAATAAAAATTGTATGGGTCAAAATTATCAGTTTTTCTTTTATGCCAAACATCATTAGCGTATTAAGTAAAGATCATGTTCCAAGAAGATATTTTGTAAATTTCCTACAATAAATATATTTAAAAAATAATTTTTCATTAGTAATATGCATTGCTAAGAATTTATTTATTTACTTCTAAGGCAATTTTCTCAGAATTGTGACTTTTTTTTTTTGTACCCTCAGATGCCAGATTTTCAAATAGTTGTATCTCGGCCAAATATTGTCAGATCCTAATAAACCATACATCAGTGGAAAGCTGAAGCTATTTATTCAACTTTCAGATGATTGAGAATTGTATTTGCTTTAGTTGAAGCCAGCAGTTTGCATTATTTTAACTTATGTTTTAAATAATCATGTTTAACAGTGGAAGCCCCTTCATTAACCATGATGCTTTAAAGAAAATTTCATAAATAAGAGTCACAGCTAGCATACTGTGGCAAATGAGCCCTGAGCTCTGGCCACTCCAACAAAACACCACAAATAATGTAATAAAATTGGTCTGCCCAAAAAAAAAAAAGAAGAAAAAAAAAAAAAATATATACATATATATATATATATATATATATATATATATATATATATATATATATATATATATATATATATATATATATATATATATATATATATATATATATATAAAGGGGCTGACCAATTTATATATATATTATTGTATCTTTAGAATTTTTGCTATCAGATGTCGAATAGGCATTTAAAAATGTCTTTAAGATGTTTATGATTTAGAATGCATGCAAAACTGAGATCTTAGAGAAGTCTATCAGATGTTTGTACATAACTGATGCTTTCCAGATTAAGAGATAGATTAAGCTACAGTATCTGGGTTAACACAGAAATGAATACTTTTAGTCAGCAATGACACACGGAATTGATCAAAAGTCATAGTTAAGATCGTTGTTTTGTTACACAAATAATGTATTTCAAATAAATTCAGTTATTTTGAAGTTTATCAAAGAATCCTAAAACATTTATCAAGGTTTCCACACGATATTAAGCAGTTTAGCAATATCCACAAACATATTAAACTGTTTTTAGCATTGATATTTATTTAATTATTATATTATTATTTTTAATCTCTACAGGAAAAATTAATTATACTTTGTTAATTAATGTTAATTATACTTATAGTATGTTCCACTCTATAGAGACGACAAAATGTATTATCACTCGTTGCTTGTCATGGTCGTGTCTGGTTAGCACTCAATCTGATGCTGTTTTATTATCAAAGGAATACAACAGAAGACAATCAAGAACTTCCTATGGGACTGTAGCTGCACTTTTAGACATTCAGACTTACAAAGATTAAAAATTAATGCAAGATGAAAGCCACAAATTTCCTAGCTTGTCTAAAACATGCAGCTCAAAATGTGGCTAGCTTTTTGTTGTTATTTAGCTCAATACTAAATTACACCACTTGTATAAACAAGAGGAGGTAAAGGACTTCACAGTCAGGTCTAAGTGTCTTTCTAGAGGAGACAAGGGTGGCAAGGCTAATCTCTTGCCACTTACAAATTACCCTCTTCAGCCTTTTGCTTTTTCTCCACCAAACTGATCCTTACCTTACACACTTCCTGACCTGCCACAGATGGCTATTTTCTTAAGGGTGGATAAAAAATAAAGGAAATGCAAAGTATAGCGGACAAAACAGTGTATCTTTTTTTTTTTTTTTTTTTACAGCTCTGACAAAAGCCAGTTCAAAACAGCATAAATCATAATTACATGTTGCAAAAATGTGCAACGTGAGAAGTGCTTTGTGACTGGGAATAGCTGAGAGGCTAACATGATTCACCTACCAACGTCAGACCCTGAAATTAGCTCCTGTAGACAGTCTCCTACCAGGAAAAAAGGTGGTGCTGCTAATTAAGTGCACAATAATCAAGTCAAAAGTCAGAACAGAAAGAGGAAAAATGAAAAGATATGGGGCAGTCCACTGTTATTTACCACTTCTTTCATTCTTTCTTTAGTAGCTATTTCCTTTCAATTACTTTTTAAAACATGTCATGTAGTCATCACTTTTCAACATGCAATGTAACTGGGAAAACAATGCCTGTCAGGAGTGGAAATCGATGTTTTCAAAAACAAAGTTTGTTTTGTGGCATAATCAACACAGTGTGCATAGTCTTGTTTTGTTAAATTGCAAATGAGTTCAGCAGACCAATGCAGAGATCAGAGAGAACTTATATAAAAAATATATATATTATTACAGAAATCATTACACACTTGCAGAATAAAAATGTATCAGACAGCATCTTTTGACTGTACCATCACTCCACGCTAAGACATTACCATACTCCATACAGGATACACTATATATATATATATATATATATATATATATATATATATATATATATATATATATATATATATATATATATATATATATATTTTTTTTTTTTTTTTTTTTGTTAAACTGACAGTTAGTTTTCAGAACTTCAAAATACAGTGATAATGTTTCTGATATTACAAGATTTTGGTGACTTCATTACAGTTTATAACTTTATATGCCATTAAATAAATTATTTAATATTAATATGTAAATACATCACTAAAATAACCCAATAATCACAAGGAATGCCCTCCCTAAACATATTACAAGATTAAAAAAATGTACTATGTTTTTCTCAAATATAAAACTTTCACAATTAATATTGTTTTAACCTCTAGTCTTTAACTGGAGCATTTTAGCATTCTTGGTACACTGAAATTTAAATATGAATGTAAATAAACACGAATAAACTGTTGTGTGTATAAAAAATTAAGCTCTATTAGTTCTGAGTATGTCATTCCTGTTTAGCAAAGCTAAATATTACATTTCTTATCCAATTATGAGCGAGTACTCTTTAAAAGCGTTTCAGCACCTGGAGCTGTCCAGTACATCATTACAAATGAATGTCTGCTAAACCACATTACACACGACCCACACATGACTAAAAAAAATGTTTTTAACCGTGTTTCATCACTTTTCAACAACAGTCCTTTAAGAATTAAAGGCTGTCAGTCTTGAACAAATCAACGCTTTGAAACAATTACATCGTTTATCACAGTATCACTCGCCACATCAGCTCACTATAATGCGGTTGTGCAGGGACTGTCGTCTCATTACACAACACAGCGAACCTGCTGATGATTCTAATGATATATTCCTTCATGGCTAAAGTTTTCTATTTTCCCAGCGTTTCCGACATATATAAATTGTAGCGTATCATAAGCTTAACCCTTCCTTCGATTAATGACAAAACTGAGCGTTGGAATGTCATCTTGAACAGCATCCTTCATGCACTGCTGCTCCACAGTAAGGAAAAAGTTATTTATAGTGTTGTACGGGACAAACATAATCCACCGTTCTCCCTATAGACTGGTTATTTATTATATTCTATAATTGAATCAGATTATGAATCTCGTTGACCGTCTGAAACAAGTTATTAAATATCATTTCCATGGTCGTTTAATCTTAATCAGCTGTACGGTTTCGTAAAGATCATATCCATTCCAGCGCAACGTCTTCATTTGATGATCTACTTGCAGCGGCTGAGCAATGCTGGTGTCAAACCGCAAGCGTCTTCTTTTGTTTCAAAAACTGACTATATTTATTGCATTTACACAAACGAATAGAGGTTAAAGACAGCTATATGAAAATATGTAAATACATACTGAACATGCAACGCTTCCCACGTCGCCCTGCCTAGTAATTACACGGACGTTTACAGCATTTTGTAAAACATGGCTGTGCGCTGTTCGCCACTGTACAACCCGTAATGATGCAACCCTCACCGCAATACTCCGACTATACACACCAAATCGCATAGGCTATCCACCAAAAATAAAGGAAAGAGCACTCACGGTGTGTCATAGGTCCGTCCTTTGCTGACATGTCTTCAGTGAAGGACCAGGCACCCAAGAAGTGCTGGGTAATTGTATGAAGCGGGTGCCTGCTGCTCTTCGCTGCTGTTGTTGGTTCAGATGCTCTCAGTGAGGGATCAGAGAGAGTTTGAGCGCCACTGCCGAGGATTCAATATAACATCACCGACACAGCACTACATAACACTCATGTCCTGTTCAGATGGGCTTTATTTCCTGGTTGTTTCGGTCCTAGAGACTCCTTTGCTCTTTGGACAAAATGCAAACAAAATGTATTTATACACAAATTAACGATCAATATATTAAGTGATTTTATATTCAGTAAAAACCTACAGTGTATGCATAAACATGTAGTGCAATACATAATCATAAGTACACACACACTTATGTTTGTTATATATTACACATATTTTCATATATGAAATGTTTATGCAATAAAGTGAGATTAAAATGTATGAATATGTTTACATCTTTATATAAACATGCATTAACTCATGAAAGATAAATCAATTAATATAATATTTCAATACAGCTATACATGTAAAAAAGTAGTACAGTTTTTATTTTCATTGCAATACATTTTTTTATATAGCTATATATGGACTATGTATATTGTGCAGAATATTGAAATCTATAAGCACTATATAACTGTATTATTTAGCATTATATTTTTCAGCATACTGCTATATGTTTTTGTTTCTTAAGGGTAAAACTAATAATCATTATTATAGAATATAGTCCTGTTATTTTCCCTTTTAAAATATTATCATTATCAAATAAAACCTAGTTATATTCACAAAGCTGGAACCTTTTTACACAAAGAAAAGCATTATTAAAGAAATGGTTTAGTACGGGATCAGCTTGATTCCTACAAGTACACTGTTGAAAAATGTAGTAAAGAAAAAAGAAAAGAAAACAAAAGAAAAAGTAATATCACACATATATGAGCTTTGCTGATTGATTGTGCCACATATTCAGTATAACAACATGCATATATGTGATGTTGCTTCTCTGCTGGTGAGTGATATGAAGACATTTTCATCTTTTAAAATCTGATGTCTCTTCAGCAAAGTATGTACTGCATTCTCAGGCAAAGGGTACAAAAGGTACAAAGCCATCACTGGGGTGTTACCATAATGTACAAAAGCTAAAAGGTACATCTGTGTACCTTATTTACCCACAAATGGAACAAAGTAGTTTAATAGTACATATATTAGTATCTAAAGTGTACTTTTAAAGGTTACCACCCCAGGGGCAGTTTTGTATTCTTGCCTTCATGAACACTTCTCACATTCTACTTATTTGACACACTTCTTTTTGTTTCAACAGTCATTGTTTTAACATTAAAAAAGAAGTGTGTGTGTGTGTGTGTGTGTGTGTGTGTGTGTGTGTGTGTGTGTGTGTGTGTGTGTGACATATCAGGACACAACTCTGTATAATGACATGGGTATGACACAGGTATTACAAGGAGAGGTGGACTTATGAGGACATAACCCACGTCCCCATTTTTCAAAACATTTAGAAATCATACAGAATGAGTTTTATTTATTTATTTATTTATTTATTTATTTATTATTATTATTTTGAGAAAGTAGGGTGTAGGGCCACAGAATGCAGTTTGTACAATATAAAAACCATTACGCCTATATGGGGTGTCCCCACCTTTCACAAAAACAAACGTGTGTGTGTGTGTGTGTGTGTGTGTGTGTGTGTGTCCAAACAGAAACACCACAAACTTAATGCTCTAAAATAATAGATTAAGTCCGCTTTTAACGGCGGTGAAAGGTTGAAAATTACAAAGCTGGTCTCAAGGTGGCGCAGTTTCTCACGATCGTGGAGCTGTATATATGAACATATGGGAATCGTTATTCGTAATGATTTAATCATGGAAAGAGTCGCTACAAATTGATTATCTAGGTCTCCATTGTGAGAAATCATCTAATGAGAGGCACTGCACATATTTATACTGAATGCATATGGAATATGCTGTCTAATCTCAGTTTATTATTTTTTAAAGATGCACATTAAAAGAAATAGACATCTAAGCACACAAACCCATAAAATAAGCACATCTCTTATTTATTCAGCTGACTGTTGGCTGGAAGGAGAGACTGAAATATGCATGACTGAATTGTCTCTTATCGAGATCTTCCTTGTTATGCAAGAATGGATTTGGCATGTAAGCCTTATAGAACATAATGTCCTCAACCACAAATATACCATTAAAAAACAGGGAGATAATGCACATCATGGACTTGTCCTCATGTCCTGAAAAAGATCAGTGGGGTAAAATAAAGTTCAAACGAGGCTATACTGAATTTCACATTTAAAAATATTTTCATTATTTGATATAGGATAACTTTCCCCCGTAGATTTATTTTAAGTTTAACTTAATTTTAACTTCATTTAATGTGAATCAAGTTCATTTCATCAAATTCAAATCACTTAACAAAAGTGTTATTAATTTATTACACCAAGTTGTAACTTTTGCACTTGTTTACCCTAAAGATGAAGGCAGCAACTAAACAAAATTTTTCAATATTACTAGAGATTTTGTAAAGTGAGGTCAAATTAATAGGTAGCCTACATTATTATTAATGCAATACTTGCCATTCTGATATTCATTTGGCTTTAATGATTTTCATAATGATCATCACATTTTTGGATGGAACAGGCCTACTCTGTCATGACGCGCACGTGTTTATGATGACCCTGACTGAATCCTTATATTTATAGGGCCCCGCCCCCACATGCTATTGGACGGATCTGTGTTAGTAATAGGAACCTCGTGCTATGATTGGCTGTTGAGTGTTCTTGGAAGAACAACTGCATCATATAGCCCACATAGCAGTACATGTATTATTAAACACTAAAAAAACGGGATTTCTGCACCTGATAGGCTATATCTCTCGGTTTCGACCCAGTCATCGAAATGAAGCTCGTCAGGTTTATAATGAAGAATGTTGCCTTGGCCAGTGCGCCTCAACACATTGAACACTTCTCGAAATTTTCACCTTCTCCACTTTCTATGAAACAGTTTTTGGATTTTGGTGAGTGCTTTTTCTACTGTGTTATTTGTTCATTTATAAAATCGCATGCATTCCTAGACTGATAAGGAACAGCTTCATTTAAACGCTGTTTATTATCATTGCCCATGAAAGTGGTCGTGTGTGGTTAGATGCAGAACAGACGGTTGTATTAATGCGACTTCATATTATTATTTTGCACCATAGTACGTTTATGATCGCGTGAATGACGATGTAACCGCATTGCGTGTTATTTAAATCTGTTTGATGCAGAAATGATTTGGTACTGCTCTACCAGCTGTGTGTGTCTACAGCATGTCCGATTCGGGAACAAATTGTTCTTTGATTCGGATCTTTTCAGTGACTTTCTTTATGACTCTGACTGAACTATACATCTGAACTATATATTTTCAACCTGAAAACTGAGCTGATATTAAGAGAATTTGGATTAAACCAAGAACTACCAAATTGTTTAAAAGGGTTAACAGCAGAAATGGAGAACATAAAACGTTGTATTTGATCTTTTTACAGCACGTCAAAAACGAATTACTTTATGGCTCAATCCGTTTTCTAAAATGGTTCTTTAAATGAACTGTTCGAAAGAACCGATTCGAAAGAATTGACTCGGAATTCCCAACATACTGTTCATAGGTGCAATGTTGCATCATTTTACCTCTGTTGGTATGTTTGCAATCACTGCGATGTTTATGCACAATAATTGCATTATTCATAAGCAATGTGCTTACACTTTAGTCCAAGTCGCGTACAAATATACTAATTAATATTTAGAACACATGTGTTTACCATGGTGCCTTATTTATTTCTTACATTACCTTTGTCCAGGTTCTACCAACGCATGTGAGAAAACGTCTTTTGTTTCCTGAGACAAGAGCTGCCCGTGCGTCTGTCCAACATCATGAAAGAAATCAACTTGCTTCCTAAAAGATTACTTTCCACTCCTTCTGTACAAATGGTTCAAAGCTGGTGAGTTATACAACATTTTACTGCATTTATAATCTGATTTACTTTAACCAGATTTGTTAAAAAAATGACATATTGTTCATAAGGCAATTAGATGGCCAGAAACGTGGTGTTTATGTTTAATATGACAAGTAAACTCCACGGTCTACTTGAGACTTCGCCAAACTCTGAATTTGGTGAGCGTCAGGGTGGGAGCTACACTTCTTCTTCAAGGAGGGATTCTGCTGTGAAATTTGTGCTACTTTCACTACCTCGTGCTTGTTGATGCTTTTTAGGAAGAGAGGAAGCTTGGAAACTCAGACATAGCCAAAAAAAAAAGTCTTCAATTAATATGCGTGCTATGAGACTTTTTATATTAGGTTAATGTTCTTGTAGATGCTTCTGTGAAATGGGGTAATATGTTTACCATTTATCTTTTCCAAAATCTCAGATTTGCAATTTGTATATATTTATGCATGGGACTCTGGACCACAAAACCAAATTGGTTTTGAAATTGAGATTTAGACACCATCTGAAAGATGAATAAATAAGCTTTCCATTGATGTATGGTCTATTATGATAGGACAAGATACAGCTATTTGAAAATTTGGAATCTGAAGATGCAAAAAAAGAAAAAAATCAAATTAAGAAATAACCAAGAAAATCACTTTTAAAGTTGTCCAAATGAAGTTCTAGGCAATGCATATTAGTAATCAAAAATTAAGTTTTTATATATATATGGTAGGAAATTTACAAAATATCTTCATGGAACATGATCTTTACTCAATATCCTAATGATTTTTGGCATAAAAGAAAAATCAATCATTTTGACCCATACAATCTTTTTTTAATTATTGCTGAAAATATCCCAACAACTTAAAGAATGGTTTTGTGGTCCAGAGTCACACATTTAGTTCACATCAGAGCGTATTTTAAAGTGTGAGGGACATTTGCAGGAATTTATATGACGTTGCTGTGTCAAGAAGAGTTAATGTTCTGAAAACACTGGATAAACATATTTCTCCCTGAATACAGTGCTCATATAGAGTTTAATTTGTTTTAATATTATTACATTTCTTCACGCAAATTCAATCCCACTTTTGTTTTGTCTGCTAAGGTATGTACAGAGTTTGATGGAGATCTTGGAATACTTGGAGAAAAGTCCAGATGACCAAAGTATATTAGAAGAGTAAGTAGAAATGAAATGGGTCAGAGAAAAAAAAAACACACATTTTACGATTGACCTCAACATCAAATGAAAAACAAGATATTATATATATATATATATATATATATATATATATATATATATATATATATATATATATATATATATATATATATATATATATATACATATATATATATATATATATATATATAAATAAACATTTCACATTTATTTTCATGGCAATTGTTTCTTAGTTAAAAATACTTTTTATTCATTTCCTTTTGATTTTGGGGTCAAATATGACCCAGTTCTTCATTGTTTATTGCACATTTTAACACTCTTGAATATGCACACAGGTTTGTGAATGCTCTGGTAAACATCCGAAACAGGCACAATGATGTTTTACCCACCATGGCCCAGGGTGTGATTGAATATAAAGAAGTATTTGGTCAAGATCCAGTCACTAATCAGAATATTCAGTATTTCCTGGACCGTTTCTACTTGAGTCGGATATCAATCAGAATGCTCATCAACCAGCACAGTAGGCATCATTTTCAGACCAAATAATAATTCCCGTTTCTGAAGTTGCTTGTATTTATGTTGTTTTACTTGATTTTTCAGCTCTTGTATTTGATGGTGCCACAAATCCAGTTCACCCCAATACCATTGGCAGCATAGACCCTCATTGTCAGGTGGCAGAAGTTGTTAAAGGTATAGTATGCAAAATATATCTACTTTCAATCTGATAATACCACAGACATGTAGAGTGGGAGTGTGTTGCAGATGTGCTTCTCAAATAAACATGCACTCTTTCATGTTTCTAAAAATATTGCCATTATTTTTTTTCATGTAGACGCATATGAAAGTGCCAAGATGCGGTGTGATCAGTACTACCTCAGCTCACCTGACCTGGTGCTTCAAGAACTTAACAGTAAGAACAGGAATATCTAGCGTAGATAGTCACAAGATATAGGCTGAGTAAGACACCTGATACTAAATTTATTCCATCTGTTGGTTCACTTTGAGCAGTGATAATATGTTTTAGCAGCTATAGATAATATTTACACTGTGACTTTGTTCTTCTATTTACAGCTAATAACAGGAACCAGCCTATTAACATAGTGTACGTGCCTTCCCATCTGTACCATATGCTATTTGAACTGTTCAAGGTGAGCTGTAGCCCATCTCATATTTCAGTCCTGAAACAATGCTGTTTATTTAAGGCAAGTTGGATGTTGTCATGACTATATGCTTCTTTCCCCAGAATGCAATGAGGGCGACCATTGAGAACCATAATGAAGGCTGTAATCTTCCACCCATTCAAGTTATGGTGGCTATAGGAGGAGAGGACCTCACTATAAAGGTGATTTTAATTTGAAAGACTTGAATGATTTGTTCACAGAAGCATTATTACAGGATGTTGTGCTAAAATAAAAATTTAGACATTTTAATGACAATTCAGAAAATGTTCCAGTGAATTTTCATTCTTGTGTTTTTAATTCTGATATTCTTGGTTTAATTTCAAATTATTTTAAATGATTGATTATTATTCTTGTTTCCATTCAAGTATGCGACTGATTTTTTTATTTAAACTAGCATAAATTAATGTATGCTTACATACTAATGATGTAGAAGTAAAAATTAATAATAATAATAAAAAAAAAATATATATATATATAAATATATATATATATATATATATATATATATATATATATATATATATATATATATATATATATATATATATATATATATATATATATTTAGATTACAATAATGAGATTTTCATTTTGTTGCAGTGATGGAATGAGTTTAATTGCAATAAAATATCCTTAACATAAGCTTAATTATTTATTAAATTATGAAACTATACTAAAATATTATTATGTACATATTGTGGTGAGATGTATCCATGCATATGTATTGCTCTTAAATTATTTAATAAATAAAATATTTATATTGTAATAATTTAAATCTAATTTTTTTTACCTTATGGTTGTTCATGTGATTCTAGTCTGATGTTACTAGAGCCATCAGTCATTTCCCCATCAGTGAAACACATGCTGTTGCATAACATAGTACATGAAAGCAGACTGACCTTGTTGTTTGGTCACCTTGACTATGCTGATTTGAGTCCTGCACATGCTAACCAGACATGATCAGGGTCAGGGTCACGGCTAGTGCCTGTCTGTCTGTCTGGCATCTCGCCCCATCACTGTTAACTAATTTTTTTTCTGTTTGTGCTAATTCACTCACTCATTTTTTTTCTCTTTTTTTTTTTGTTCTAACAATGTCATCTATCCCTTTGTAGATGAGTGACCGAGGTGGTGGAGTACCTTTCAGGAAGATGGAGAATCTCTTCAGTTACATGTACTCCACGGCACCAAAACCCCAGATGGATGATAAGCATAGGGCTCCCCTGGTGAGACTTCACTGTATTACACGTTAAATACAAATAGGATTGCAAGGTACATCGTTTTAAAGTGTCCACTTTAAATGATTATTATATTTAACTAAAACTAAAATCATAACTTTTTTGTTACTTGAAATAAAATACCGGTAAGCATTAACTGAAATAATTATTATATCCTTAAGTGTGAGGGACATTTGCAGGAATTTATATGACGTTGCTGTGTATTTCAGCAACTAGCTCGTATTTCAGCTAGTTTACAAAAAGGCACAATTTATCCTTTTCACTTTGTTTATCTTGATGCACTAAAATAACGCACTAAAACTGGCTTATTAAATACAAACACTATATATATATATATATATATATATATATATATATATATATATATATATATATATATGTGTGTGTGTGTGTGTGTGTGTGTGTACAGTATATAACTAATAAAAATTACAAAAACACAGTAAAACTACTGAAACTTTAACTAAAAGTAAAATAACAACTGAAGATGTATAAATAAAAAACTAAATATTAATAATAGGAATATCTCAATGGTACTTGTAACACTGCCTTTTTTTATAAATTTGGCCACATTTTGTCTACAGGCTGGGTTTGGTTATGGGTTGCCCATTTCTCGACTCTATGCCAAGTACTTCCAGGGTGATCTTCAGCTATACTCTATGGAGGGCCATGGCACTGATGCAGTCATTCACCTGAAGGTACATTTTAACTAGTGTTAATTTCGTCACCTATTTTTTATTTAGTCTTAGTCTTAGTCCTTGTTAGTTTTAGTCATATTTAGTCATTCACATATCTTTTTTTGTTAGTCAAGTTTTAGTTGACTAAAAGTCTCGTCATTTTAGTCTATCTTTACAATAGCATGTGCTGTATAAAGGTCCACAATCATGTAATTAGCCTATTTTTTAAAAAAGTGGAGAACTCCTTTAAACATGGTTCCGCCCTGACTAAGGTTTATTCCTTGAAAGTCTTTGTAACACATTTTTTTTTTTCGGTTTAAAAATGCTGGAAACTTGTTGTAAATGAGATAATACTTTGCATTGTGTTCTTACAGATGAAATCATGTGTTTTTCTCCACAGGCTTTATCCACGGACTCAGTCGAGAGACTCCCAGTGTTTAATAAGACAGCTCGACGGAACTATGAAGTCACGCAGGGGGCAGATGACTGGTGTGTCCCCAGTCGAGAACCTCTGGATCTGGCCGTGTTCAGATTGTCCAAGTGAAAAGGAGCAGCTTCAGGAAGGATACAGGACAGTTCTATGACCGACTGACATGAGTGAACACGGTTGGCCATAGTGTCTAAATGGCCGAGCCCCAGCTCACCACTCACTGTGAAGCCACATAGTCTCTCAGCAATACCTTAGATATCGCATGTGATTAGTTTTCCTCTGAACCATGACTGTTTCATTAGCTTTTGGTTGGTTTGAGAAACTAGGCTCTGTTACAGTGTTACCTGCAAACCTTACTGACTCATACAGTATGAAGTGGGACAAAGTGCCAAGTTAATCTGCACTGAACTGCTCTTCCTTTGGAAGACTGTCAAGTGGAAGTTCCAGTGTGGAGAAGTGAGCCATCTAGACTAGTTGAACCAGCACATAACAACAGGCTTGTGCCAAGAAACTTAAGAATACATGAATTCAGAGATTAAGGGCCAGGAAGGAGTGATAAAAAACAATATGCAACCAATGATGTTAAATGATATCAAACCATTTATGTTAAAGTCTACTAGAATTAATATTAGTAATTCTGAAATCAAGGAACACAACATGACATTGATTGCTGCTGTAGAAGTATTCCTAATCAGAATGGCCAGAAGAGAAAGAGATCATTGGAGGCCATAACTGTGACTTATTAATGTGTGGCCAAATATGTCAATTTGTTCTCTGGCATTTTCCTTATACTACAGTTTAAGGCACTAAAAGGGGATCATAGATGTAAATTTGTTAAGAAGCAGTTAGAATGTACAAGTAATCTCATTGATTTAAACTTGAAACACTTACAACTTATATGCACAGAGCATTTCAAGCACAGTGTTTTGTGCATGTTTATTCTTAAACATGTGGAAATATTTTAGCTACCTCATTGACTGACGTTAGTTTGTGAACTCAACAACCTTTGCTCAGCTGTTGGCCTTTTCAGTTTTGTGGGCCTTTGGCCACTAGTTCTCTGTGAATATTATACAGCATGAAATCAGAGCTTCTAATTTTACGCCGTCCCATTTGAGAACAGTATTGGATCTGTATTAAACCAACCATTTGCTTTGAACTTGCACCATACAACCTTACATGTAAGGACCATTATTTTGTGTATTTATATTTTGCTTTTTGTCATGTTTCCCTTCAAAAGCTAAACTTTATTTTTGTAAGTTTTTTCATGTTAAGCAAATTATGTGTATAGAATTTAAATAAAAAAAAAATTGAGAAATTTTACACTGCAGTGTAGTCATTTATGAGTTAAAGATTGAATGAGTGAGTGAAGAGACATGTGGCCAAGTATGGTGACCCATACTCAGAATTTCTGATATCTTTTTAACCCATCTAAGTGCAAAATGTACTCTCATTCAGGCAATTCAAGATGTAGATGAGTTTCTTCTTCAGAGCAGATTTGGAGAAATTACATAACTTAATTGCCATTGTATTCTCTGCAGTGAGTGCAGAGTGCCGAGAGTTCAGAACAGCTAAAAACACCAAAATAATCCACTCCAGTCCATCAATTAACGTCTTGTGAATAATAATAATAAAAAAATGCATTTGTAAGAAACAAATCCATTAAGACATTTTTAACTCCAAACTGTTTGCTTCTGGCTTATATCTATAACATTGCTTTCTCCAGTGAAAAAGTCTCATCTGAATCAGAAATATGCACTTCAGAAATTTTGTTGTCATTGTAATGCACAGATTCACTAAAAAGGATCCACTGGTGAGCAAGTGATCTAATGCTAAACTTCTTTAAATCTGTTCTGATAAAGAAACATCATTCTACATGTTAGATTGCCTGAGGATGCATACATTTTCAAGCATGTTTTCAAAGATGATTGACGGGTGTCACTACACATTGATCCTTTGCCCAGTAAGGCTAAGGTTACATTTCATAGTACACAACAAACCACTTGAGGTCAGAGGTTACATGGAAAGTGAGGTCATTGGGCAACAATGAGAGCCATGAATGGAACAACAAGCCTGGAAGAAACATTGAACTTGGCACGTTTGTCATGCAGTAAATGAAGGTCAGATGTACAGTTATAGAACTAAATTGCTTCCTGCTGAATGTGAAAATAACATCAGGATCATTTTGTGCCCACAGAGACTACTTTGTTCTTAATGGATTATACTAAATGTATGCAATAGTTATGACTGTCTAATAGTTTTGACTTTGTTAGAATATTGTTCACACCAAGGCTACAATGATAGTGCCACAGTAGTGATACTGTTAGAATAAATTTCAGAGCTTTTTTTTCTAACTGATGAACAATAAAAACAGCCAATCATAATCCACCACGCTTTAAATACCTTGATATAATGTACTAAAACTGTAATATAATAAACTGAATCATCTGTTGGTGGGGATGCTAATATAGTAATTGTTCTTGGTGTGCACTGGCCTTTACTCACACTCATATCATTCTTTCTTCTGTAAAACACAAAAGAAAATATTTTCAAAAAAGTCTCAGTGTTTTGTCCATACAAAGAAAAGTCTGATGTTGTTTTGGACCCCATTGACTTTCACTGGAAGGACAAAAACATTTGAGACATTGCTCAAATTATTTTCTTTTAAAAGAACGTTGTACTGGTTTGGAGCAACATGAGGTTAAGTAAATACTAATTTTATTAACTTTTCTGATGCATTTTACTGATATTCCCTAGTAATATTTGTGCTTCATAGCTTTAGTTGCCTTATATACCCACAAAGGTGCAGAAGACTGCATAGGTATCTAAGCATTAAAAGAAACACACTCACACAAAAACCTCAAACAGATGGCTTCCCTCCATAGAGTGCCCTGTAACATAGCTGTTAAAGACTGAACCCTCATGTGCTACAATCTTCAGAGACGTGCGAGAACAGCAATGAGTAACCATTTAGGCTACAATTCCAGGAACCTTGATAGGAAAAGTACAACCCTCAAAGCAGGCCGTAAACAACGGAGTGCACATGTGCAGCAGGTGGGGTAATGTATGCAAACATATATAACTGTTTTTTTTTCCAGGCAGCTGTTCTCATTCTGGCATGACATTCCCCAGGGCTGTTTACTGATGTCTCCTGCTTACTGTATGTAAAAAAGGCTGAGGCCTGTGATTTACATCAAAACATGAACATAGTTTTCCTGGGTGGACTATTGAACTGACTGGACTGTACTTATCTAATCACACAATTGATTGCTCATTGCTCTGCTGACAGTGAGAGCTGAAGTTACTGCCAAATGCTTCAGTGCATTACCAAACGATGTGTGCCATAGTTTTTACAGTTAAGGAATGGGCCAGAAAGCACAATGTTCTGGTGACTCTATTCCATTAATATGCCCAGATGAGATAAGAGTGGATTCAGTTTATTTAAAAGAACTCTGAACACTCATAATAAAAGGTACAAAATTATCACTACTGTGGTAACCTTTCTAAAAGTATTAGTATGTACATTTTAGGCACTTATATGCAATTTTAAGTTATAACTAATATCTTTAGTTGTAAAAACGATACACAAATGTCTGTTTTAGCTTTTGTACCTTAGAGAACCGCTTTAGCAACATCTTTATACCTAGACTAGACTAATAAATATTATTCATTATTGGTTTGTGATCATTCAGCAATAAGACAAATTCACCATTATATTTTTAAATAAAGTGGATAGTTAGTATAATTGTAAAACCCAATGTTTTGAGATAAGTTAGAGGTCACCACCTAGTGGTGACTTTTGGTGGTGCAATCACTGATTATTATTTCAAGAGCTTACTGCATCCTTTCCCCAGACACTGGCAGTCATTTGCACCAGTCAAAGCAATCGCATCTTTCACTCACTGTGCATATTTTCCATTAAATTATTTCCTACTCTCTATCATTTATGCTTTGTTGCTACTCTTTAGATCTTCCTCAGTGGGTGTATTTCTCCCAGCTGGTAATTTTGAAAACTTTTTTCGTTGCTTTTACATTTTTTTAAAGTAATCTCATAGAAATCTAAATGCATTTGTGCTAACACATCAGACAGCAAAGCATGCCATATTTAAAGTGTTATTTAATATACTATGTTTAAACAAAATGCACAATGCATGTGTTGCACAATTTTTTTTTTTTTTTTTTTTTTACTTTTTAGGCTTTGTCACTATTCTGCTGATAATGCAAGAATAGTTTTTTTGTTTTTTTTTTGCTTTAACCACTTAACATGTGGTTTCTGAATGATACTTGCAATGGCATAACTCAAACCGTCAAATAACTTGTTAAATTGCAATGTGAGTTTAAGTAAGGGTTAACTTGGTAATTCATAAATAAAACATAGTCAAGCATAAAAAGCTAATTGATTTAAAAAAAAAAATTAAAACAAAGAAGAGTTTAGTTTTTATACACAGTTAAGTGTAAAATATTAACCTAGTAATCGATCTTGATCTCTTTTAAATATTTTAATGCATTTTTGTTATTGTTTTACATTGGCATTCTACAAGTTTGACTCATGCAACTTATTTCAATATTTTGCCTATACATATGCAAATAGATTTTTGCACAATAATTTTTTTTGCTGACCTCATGAGCTCAAAAACTGCCTGTGGCCATTTTTCATGTGCATGTTAGCACCTTATTTGTGAAGAGTCTCATGTAAGAGAAAATTGGTGTGAAAGTCAAACCAGAAACTTCCTTTTGCATGGCAGTAGTGTCCACCCATTATACGGTGCAGTATATAAACTCTATTCTATATAGTTGAGTTACATAACGCAAAGAGATCTGCTCTTTGTGAAAAGGTAAGCTTCAAATGTTTATAATTAAAAATCTGAAAACCTCAAGTTATTATTTACAAATATTTATATAGATAAATAATACAAAGTCTAATGCAGTTTTTTTACTCTCACTTTTAGATGCTTTCCTTATGCGTTCAAGTGTTTGCCGTGCTGGTTGTCTGTGCAGCCGACGCTGCAAACAGAGATATTTCAGTAAGCATTAATCTGGATAATATAATAACAGTACAAAAAAATAAGACCAACATTTTACAATATTCTCACATTATAATTTTCTTTGCACAGTAACTGTGCTATGTAGCAGAGAGCGTTATTTCATTATATTTCATTGCACTGTCTTCCAGTATACATTCAGAGCTTGGACTATGGTTGACCAGCCTTTGCAGGAGCAACTTGCTGTTGTATATAAGGTACTGGTGAATCTAAAATGCTTTTGTGTTCTAAGCATTTCAGTATCTAATGGGAGAGTGGTATAAGCAACTTTTCTTTGTTTTTATTTAGGAGATGGAAAGCTTGAAACATGAACAAGCAGTAATGATACAAAAGCAAGAAGCTTTGAGCCAGGTAAAATGAAAGACGATAATTCAAGACTTTTTGCTGGTTGAAAGAAAGAAAGAAAGATTTCCAAAAAGTTTCAAACAAAAGTTACAAAAAATAATATATTATGAATAATATATGCAAATTGGTAACACTTTAGAATAATGGCCCATTAGATAATGTTAGTTAATTCATTAATTAACATGAACAAATAATGAACAATACATTTATTACTGTATTTATTAATCTTTGTTAATGTTAATGAAAATGCATTTATTCATTGTTAGTTCATGCTATTTCACAGTGCATTAACTAAATTTTAACAAGCACAACTTTTAATTTGAATAATGCATTAGTAAATGTTGAAATTAACATCAACTAAGAATAATAAATGCTGTAGAAGGATTGTTCTTGGTTGGATCATGTTAATTAAAGTATTTAACAAACATTAACTAATGGACCATTATTCTAGAGTGTTACCTACAAATTAATTGTTCCATTATATGTACATTTCAATGTAAAAAAATGATCCTACTGTGAGACAAATGATTTTCTTCAGAAATTAATATGATTTTTTTTTGTAGGCATTTGCAGACTGTTCACAAAAGCCTATTGATACAGATGTGGAGATGAATTTGACATCACTACAAACAGGTAAGTTAAAAAGAAAGAAAGAAAGAAAGAAAGAAAGAAAGAAAGAAAGAAAGAAATCTTCATATTAAATTCATATTATTCATATTAAATACTATGAAATAATAAATCATTCGAAAAAATTATTCAAAGGATAAAAAATGTGAGCATATCAATGAATTACTTTGATGAGTTTGGACACACTTATTTCATTACTATCCAGTTTTTTTTTTCATCAAAAAAGGACTATTTATGTCTGTCTTTAATAGGCAGCAACCATTTGCTGTATACCCTCACCCAGGATGGAGATGGAGATGAAGACAGTCATGAGGCCCTTGACCCCTGCTATCACTATACAGTGTTGGACCAAGCCTGGAGAGCCTCAAACTACACCAGCAAGTATGTTACTTGTGACCGTCGTGTCCAGTGGAAGGGGTGGTACCGTCTCTTCTATCATGGGAAGCCCATTCAGATGCCTGAGAGGTGTGTGATGAAAGAGATGTGTGGCACGCACGCTCCACTGTGGCTCGTCGGAGATCATCCCCGGAAACGAGACGGGGTTGTCACCCGCCAGGTGTGTGGAAACTGGAAAAACAACTGCTGTTTGTTCAAATCTCCTCCCATTCAAGTGAAAGCATGTAGGGGAAACTACTACGTTTACAAGTTTGTCAAACCCGTAGCTTGCCATATGGCATATTGTGCAGGTAAGATATGGTGTACATGGATTTTCAGATAAAGTTTTGGTATTTATATATAAGCTATTGACTGTTGTACACCATACTTTCAGATATTAACACGATTGTCTGTGGAAAGTGCAGAAAAACTGAGTCTTGCATCAGCAGCAACAAAATCACCTGGATGTGTAAGAAAAACCAACTGAGAAGTGAGTAATTTTTCTTCATCAGTATTTAAATGACTAAACACTGTGAAATGTAGTACTTATTATTACAATTATTTACCTTTTAAGGAAAATAATGCTGCATTTTCTTTCCTGTAGTTAAAGTAAACGTCCATTTTTTTGTCACCCACCCGGCCAGCATCTCAGGAAAAGTGAATAGGATTATGTACAGGAAAGAGTATGTGAATCAAGGCAAGGCTTTCGACACTCGCACCGGGATATTTAAAGCTCCAGTTTCTGGCGTCTATCAGTTCTTCTTTTCCACACAGAATGGAGGGAATGGGGCAACTGATCTATGGCTGGTTGTGAATAATTACTCTGTGGCTATGTCCCATAGTAATGTTCAGGGCAACAGCTCGGTTGGGAATCTCTCTACCTACATGACGACACTGCGCAAGGGTGCTACGGTTTATGTGAGCCATAACCGCGGCCGCTCTTGGGCCAGTAGTGCATCCAACACCATAGTTTTTGGTGGTTCATTGCTTATGGAGAGAATAATATAAGGGAATGTTAAAGTCATCTGAGACAAAAATCTGAACATTTATAGTTTATTTATAGGTCAATTTAACTAGTTGGATTGACTTATGTAATATATACAATGGTAAAATATGTGTTTATGCATTGCTTTAACTATCTTTAAACATGTCTTGCTGAGACTTGCAAATACCTTTAACTTTTTTAACCCTTAAATTTTTTCTATAAACATTACTTTGCCATAAATCTTCTGAATTTTAGACTAAACAACAACTTTTTGTCATTATTATTATCTCTGTGTGTGTGTGTGTACACATAATACTTATAATTATTACAAAAACAATAATAATACTGTAAAATAAAACAACATTTGTCAAAATCCCTTGCTGAAAAATATATTTCCAAATGAATATACTCTTACATTGTTTTTTTCAATTAAAAATGATCATGAAACATTCTTGTCTTGTTTATATGTAATATTTTTAATTATATTTAAAGTTGTTATATTTTGTAAGTAATATTATCAACAAATATTCATTTTATAGTATACATTTTTTATATAATTAAAATATTGTATATTAATGATATCAATAATATATAATACAATATTAACATTTTTATTTTTTGTAAATATAAAGTTTGTGTAAATATTTTTTAACAACTTCTGTTTTTTCTTTTACACTATTATCATTGCAAAATTGTAGTAGATAAGTACTATGAAAATCTTTTATGTAACTTTCAGGAATCGTATTTATAATAGTCCCAATCTCATAGAGACACAGGTGGGGGCAGCAGAGTCCTCCCATTGTGTTTAAGCAGGGAGGATGTCACTTGGCCACTGATAACTGCAAAGAGCAACATGATCTTCAGTCCTCATTAAACTTAAACACCTTGTGTCTTGAGGTCACTACAGACATGCTGACAGCACGTGTCATGACGAAATCACTTAAGAAAGTAGGCTAGATGTGTTTTATTAACTTCAATTTTAACCATTATTGTGCTTGCATGTTAGCACCTGTAAATGTGGTTTTGGTTAGTTCTGTTGTCAGATTTGTTGTAATTAAGTAAAATGCAGAACCACCCTGAGACAGTTCACTCGAATGGTATTTTATCAATTTCCTTATATGGCCAGAGGAGAGACGGACATTCCAGGGATATTCAAAACTCATCGATGATGACTAGTCTAAAAGAAATGCTAACTTTGCACAATTCAAATGTGACAACCACCTTAAAATTACTGATCATTTTAATGTTAACTTTTGCTAATGATTTTAGCATTAACGCACATTTTCGCTGTTTAATATTATGGCGATTTGAGTTCAGCGCAAGTTTCACTTCTGACTAGTTTGCATTTGATTGTTGCAAATTTTGGGTTAGTCTACGTGATAAAAATAGGTAGCCTGCTAGTAACAAACAAACAAAACAAAAAAAGTTGATAGGTAAGAGATGTGAATAGCCTGCTGCTGGCCATAGTCGACTCGACACTAAACGTATCTAATCTACCTTTGTGATGTTTTGAGGTAAGCGCGAACGGGTTAGCTCGCGCCCCAACAGGGGAGGGGCTTCGGCGAGACAGGCAGGATACCGAAGCCACTGTGTGTTTAGGCGAGACGAGTGAAGCTCATGGAAAAACGGATGAGAGGTGCGACGCTCGATGTAGCGGACTATCACTAAACACCGGGAGTCTCGAAAAGTTGTCTGAAGGCGACCGAGGAGCGTGTAGCTTTAGGAATTTCAGTCTTTGGAAAGACGACAACAGCCTATTAATAAACAATGTTTGTTTATTTAATCATTTACTAATAACATGATAAGAAGCCGACGAGTAGCGCGCTAGGCAAATGTAAACAAATGAATGGAGATGCGTTATACCTCCGGTTTGGTGTTGTCAAATTGACTTGTTTATTCAAGTGATTTGTTTATTCGTGGTATATTTAATAGTTAGCTTTACATTTAGGCATTTCTTTATTACTAAGGCGTTAATATGGCAGAGCACGAAAGTTTGGAGTTCGGAAAGGCGGACTTTGTTCTTCTGGACAATGTGTCTTCGGAAGAGTTTATGGGCAACCTCAAACTCAGGTAAGATAATTCACATACCTGGGATCCCAGTTGCCACGTGCTTTTATAGTGACACCTGTATTCTGTATTTTTGCTTTGGATTTTAAAGTCGAATCTCAATATATATAATAAATAATACAAAAAATAAATAAATAAACAACTTAATACAACTTGCTGCACCTGCTGAGCCAGAAGAGTGCTGTATGAAAGCTTTAGAGGTGTGTTGGCCATGGCACCACCCCCCTCTGATGAGCCTTCTTGTTCAACAAGTTTGCACTGGATATCCTGCTATTGTGTTTTATGTTTTTGTTGATGTGGATTACATTTCCTAATCAGCACAGTGTCAATAAATGACTTGCAGGTTCTTATAAAACAAAGGTGAATGTATTTTGACAAGTCGGCACTTTTTCGTTAATGGTTAATATATAACAATGTCATAAAATCACAATATCGCTTCTCTGTAATGTCTCTTGTGATAGTGACCTATATGTTGTTTTCTTACAATGACACTTAAGTAACTTATAGTTCTGGTTATAGTAAAGGTAGTGTTTTCCAGTTAGTTGAGGTATATATTTTTGGGAGTACATAATAAGATATAATAATAATAATAATAATTTCAAAATGTATATACCACTGAAATTGAAGTCAGTCATAAAGTTGAGCTCCTTTTTAAAACCATAATCACTACTGTTCAAAGATTTAGGTCAGTTAGAATATTTCATGTTTTCATGTCTTATGCTACAGTAACAATACAGTAAAAAGAGTAATACTGAAAATCATAATTACTGCTTAAAATTATTTTCTATATATATATATATAAATATATAATTTATTCCTATAATTTATGTTGTACAACAGCATTTTAGTGCCATGTAAAAAATAAACATTGTGAAATGAAAGTTGTAGGTTAATATTTTGAGAATAAAGTCAAAATATTTTCAGAACACAATCCAAAGTACACTATTAAAGTCAATATTACAAGAATTAAATTGTCGACCGATAGTGGATTTTGCAGATACAAAGGTTGGACCACACTGGCTGATACCGATCAATTAACCAATAGTTTTATAATGAATACTAAACAAAAACTAAAATAGTGCTTTATAAAAAAAAAAAAAAAAAAACAGTACTGAACCATATTAGTAGTAGTAGTAGTAGTAGTAGTTATAACAATAATAATAATAATAATAATAGTAGTAAATGTTGTAATTACCCACTCTAATAGGGCCCTTTGAAATCCGTTTAATTTTTTCCTAAATTCTTTTTTTTTTTTTTTTTAATTCAAATTCCGTTATTTCCATTTCAATTTTTTTGGATTCTGTTTTTTCTATTAAAATTTTTCTCCACTCCTTTTTAATAGTTAAATTAAAGTTTATTAATCATAAAGCAAGTCAAATTAATTAAAACCATGAAATGAAAACCATACATTTTCACATCAATTTAATAAAAGTTTTTAAAAAAATTAAATTTTTAGGGCCCTATGAATGTTTAATGTTTTATTTTATTTTTTCACCGTATTTTTGATTGTTACCAAATTCTGTGTTTTAGTATGTATAATTATTTGAACACATAAAACAACTTAATTAATAAAAAAAAAAAAAATTCTTATAGAAGCCTAATGATTTTGTCCCCTCAAAAATTCTGTGTGTATTTAAATTTTTATTGTTATCAAATCAAGGCATGAAACATTAATTTTTATTTATCTTTATTTATCTTTATTTATATTTATTTATCTTTTAATTATAGTTCATCGTCTAGCTGACTACGTCTTGTATTATTATTATTATTATTTTTATTTTTTCTAAAATCCTGTCAAATGTGCACAAACTACTAGCTACTACTAAATATTGTAGAAACATAATTTTCTGTAAAGTTGCTTTGTAACGATTTGTTTTGTAAAAAGCGCTATACAAATAAACTTGAATTGAATTGAATTACTGAAAATTAAGCAAACTTTTTGGCAAACAAAGGGGGTTTACTATTAAAATTAAAACATGGAATAATTTTTTTGTGATTATTCCTTAAAAAAAAATGTCTGTTTCATTTTAGTAGTATGCTATGTACATTCTACTGAAAAAATAGACTTTCAATCAAACCGAACTTTTATTTTGATGGGTTGCCGTGAATACCTTTACAATTCTGTGCATTTGATATGATGCTTTTATTCATATCAAACGGTCAAATGCTCATGAAGTGATTTTCGAGCAGTTCTGGAGATGTTGTTCATGTGTTTTCATTCTCATTTAGTGAGACGGCAGACGCTGAAATCACCGCAAGCGTCATTCCGCGCTAAACTGTGAAATAATTTCATTTATGATTGGATTTTGCGATTCCGTACGCGTAATTATTCCAGCACAATGTATACTCTCACACTTTAACTGCTTCTATCCTTGAACACTTAATGATTATCTAATCAAAATAAAACCAGCGCTGAGTCTAGGGGAACTTTTAGAACTAAAACAGTTTCTTTATCCACCAAACGGACACAAGTTTACTTCATGAATGAACAATGAGGCATAGATAAGTTTTAAGTTCAGTGTTTAAAAAAACGACGCAAACAGAAAGAGCAATCTATATTATTGCTCTATGAATGAAGCCTATAGACTTTATTAGAGCCACAGAAAGACAAACGTTTAGATGAAAATGCTCAACATACAATTTATTATGTACGTTAACAACAATTCAGGCTAATATAATGTAGTTTAACTGAAAACTATGTGAATGGCTGTCTGTGGCAGGGCAGGATCTGTCAGCTGCATTTAAATCCGGGTCTGAAGTTTCTTGCTCTGTTCAGCGTGCAGCATCGCGTGTCTAACTGTGCGTTCACACCGCCGGCGTCGAGAGCGTCAAAAAGCGCTCTTGCCGCTCTGCTCACGACGCTGCAGAAAGATTCGTGAGCGCTCAGACGCTCTGACGTAGATCGAATGCTTATTTTGTATTTAAAGTGGCCGCAAAGCAAACAAGCTTGTTGATCTCGTGCAGACTAACCACAAGGAGGGTAACGTTATAAGTTAACCTCATTACATATTGTTGTGGACGAACTATTAAGATCCTTTACTTAAAATTAACAAATCTCAGACACCTTGGTCAACGTATCACTTTTAATTTATTTTTTATGTCCCTGTACGCTATGTCCCTGTACGCAAACAGGGACACCTCATAGATTATTGCAAACTTGAAACCATAGACAGTAAAAGAAATGGACACAGCGACCCCATTGGAACTCAATTGAGACAAATGAAGCCCAGTTTTAGCGTTTTTTTAGCACTTCCGTTTCTGACGCGCAGACTCAAACGAAGCTTGACGACGTCAGCAACCTGTCTGACAGATGTAAATCTTCTAGTGGCTGTGCGTGCAAACTGCCATCGTTAATCTTGCAGAGACGGCGAGCTTGAGCGGGGAGTTCTTTGTCGTGAGTGAGCAGGAGTAAGTATTCTGATTAATTATTTTGTATAGTATTTTAAAATGTAACGCCACTACGCCATATTAAGTTAATTGCCTGCGAGCTTCTCCTCCTGTCTGTACGGTAATGCGACAGAGAGCCGAGTGGTTATGACGCAATCGTTAGCCTATTTTTTACAAAAACTGTTTATACGGGGCCATAATGTAACATAGAAGGTAATGGAGCCCTTTATACATTTTCGTGTATCTTTAGAAATAAATAATGGACAAACAGAGTCTGTAAACGCCTCAGATGTAAAGTTATTCGCTGTCAAAGTGACGCCAAAATGAATGGGAGTCAATGGGAATGCTAACGCAAGTGAAGTTCTGCTAAAAGATGGCAGCCCCCACCCGACTTCAACTTCCGGTCGAGTTCCTTGCCCCTTGCTTGAAACAGCAATAATCAACCTGTCCTCCATTGTGCTTGGGAACTAATGGTCGGAGCTGCGTTCTCTGGAATCCTCTCAAGCGGTGGACTTCTACGTTCCGATTGGTTGCTGCCCAACCACGTCATAGCTCATTACCATAAAGTTGCCTTGATTTCAACTCTCCTCGATGCTCTCAATGGCCAAGTCGCGCCGCGCCACTCCTCGTCGCTGCTCGATGCCGGCTTACATTGAAAATGAATGACTTCCGGCCACTTTGGCAGCTCTTGCAGTGTACCATGAAAACCGGCCCTTCTCAGCTGCTCCAGCAATGGGTGCCGGAAAACTATCAGCATGGATTTTTGCTGATAACCAATTGTTCCAGCAATCAACTATCGGTGCTGATTAATCGGCAAAACCGATACATCGTTCGACCTCTAGTAGCAATTACAAGATTAAAGTTATCATATTTTGTGAGTATAGGCTATATTGCACATGCAAATGGTCTGGATTGGGAGCACATGTAGAAATTCTGGTGGCCTTCCAACTGATTTGAATATATGTGGGATTATATAAGTCTTCGAATACTTGCTTTTGCTTTTGGTACATTTATATAAAACAAAGTCTCAGCTTTTAAATTCTGTCAGTTTTATTGCAAATACAAACAATATGTCTTACAATAATATGTTTTTCATGCTCTTTAATGTGGCATGACAGATCGCTGTGTTCGCCTCAGTTTAAGTGGCATGTGACTCGATCATCATTTTGATTATAATGCAACATTTGCTTAAAAAAATATTTTTTAAATACCATGTGGATGCAAATAAACAACTTGGCCATTAGTTAACAACAGGGGAAGCATATTGGTTCCAGCGACTCAAAAAGCACAAGGTGCCTGTTTTTTCCCACATCTCAGACATGGCCTGATTTTCTCCCTTTCTGGGTGAGCTGGCGTGTGCAGTTTGTTATTTGCAGAGGGTGTGACCCGGCCATGCTTCCTGCTTCTTCAGTCTCCACATCTGTGTCTGGGGCTTCAGCTGGAAGAGCAGCATGTTATGTGATGCCAAATTACATCCTGTGCCCTCTGGAGTGATAAACAAGAGTGCTGTTGAACTGGAAATCACTATTTATGTGATGGCTTTTGAAGGCCGTTTGCTTTGAATGCAGGAAGAACATATGTAATGTCAAAGGAAAGCTCATTTGGATAATGAATATACATTTTATCCAGTGAAATAAGCTTTGTTTATAGTCAGCCTGGGAATTGCAGCATTTCTATGAAAAGTTTTAACAGAACGTTTAACAAAAATATTTAAAGCAGTTTTTTAGTCTGTTTAGTTGTGTTTTAGGGTTTAAGCTCTTTAAAAATGTCAGGACTGCTGAAAACTACTGTACGCTGCAACATGATTTGAACTCTGCTCATGACTTTTTACACATCATTTTTTGAACAAGAGTTTGTGTGGGCACTCTGAAATAACAGCTTAATTTGATGTGCACCGATGGCATGACTTTATATGGCAGTGTTGTTTTGTCTGCCCTAGGATCTTGGGGAAGTTTTTGGCAATCATCTGCACTTTTCGTGCTGCCTTAGACCATGTTCCAACTTCTCCCAGACACTGGCTCTGATACTGCAGATTAAATAGTTGATAATCAGCATGCCATGGCAGAGCCTTCCAGCTTTTTTATGTATCATTCAGATGAAAGTCAAGTCTAAATACGTCTTCAGCATACTAGTAATTTTCATAGTTTGAACTTGTGGTACTGTATACTTTATGTAATGTATAAATAAACAGTAGTCTTGACATTTTCGCGATGAGTTTAACATTTGACTCTTTTGTAGTTGCACTGAGTGGCTAGAAGTGACAGGAAGAATGGCCTCAGGAAAAGAGTATTGGCAACTTATGAGACCTCACAGCTCTTCCTATTGACATTTTCCTGTACTAGAGATGTAAACTTTGACCCTCACAGTTCTTTAAGGTACTAGCAGCTAGTGTAATGGGCTTGATTGTTCTGAAGTCTTACTGTTTTGGTTGTTCTTAAAGTGAGAAACTGGGAAAAAATTGACCACTGATTGACTGAATGTTTATTATTGTATATTGCAGTGGTTCTTAACTTGTGTGTCATGGTTGTCACAGACAGCAGGGAAAAAACTATTCTGAATGCAAATAATAAAGAAGCAACTAACCATGTAATTATGCATATTTCAAAAGGCAGAATATATTATGCTTATACCTTTGACCGAAAAGAGAACACACCCACGTTTTTTAATAATACAGTATATAATACAAGTTATTTTGTGAAATTATTAATTATTAAAATTTATTACAACTATTTTCCTGTTTAATTCATTTTAATTCATGTTTTCAGCAGTCATTACTCCAGTCTTCAGGGCCACATGATTCTTATTATTATCAATTTTGAATACAGTTGTGCTGCCTAACATTTTTTTGAAAACCTCAACCTTTTTTTTCTCACTTAGTAAAATTACAGTATCTGGGTATTTGTTTCTTCATATGGTCCCACTTAAAACAATACACCAACATCTTAGTAATTTTACAAATTGTTATGGAGTTAATATTTAATCTTATTGACTTAGATAACTTTTGCCAACTTTTTGTAACTAGATGTGAAACACAAAATCTGCATCTTGAAGCAAAGTTGAAAACCACACTTGTAATATATCTTGCTAGTCATCTGTTTTTCAGTTTTATAGTCACAGGGGTCTATTTCTTCCACTTTTCTAATAATAATTACACATCTAGTGCAGATGATTGCTTAAAAATTGACATGCTGTGTTGTGTGGTCAAATGAGGGAGACTTTTAAAGAAGAAGCTGTAAATCTGTGCAGTTTCCTCACAGCTTTTTATCAGGGTCTTTGTTGAGCAAAATCAGCCAGATGATGACTGTAAATAGTGGTCTAAGGTTAGGTTTAAAGAATGCTACAGGAAATCGTGAAAATTGAGCCCATATCCTTGTTTCTGTTCCGTATTTACAGTATGGTGCCACCGGACAAATACAAACTGGAGACAAATATAACCTCAAGCAAGCAAATGAATTCCAACCTCTATGTGACTTTGAATGAAATGAACCTTTTATAAGTTCTCATGGGAAGATCACAAAGACACCATTTGTAATAGTGTTGTTTGAATTTGATCTTCCTGTCATATCTTGAGAATTTCAGTTCTATGAATGTGTTGGCTGAATAAACCTAAGCCTTTCCCATGTCAACAGTATAAAAGCTCACTTGTTGCTTTAACAGCAGGGCCACGTTGAGTCCAGCTGCCACACATGGCAACCCAATTCCCATCCTGCACAGCGAACTGCGCAGGGATCAAAGTCCTCTCAGAGCTCAGGTGCACTGCGCAGGGCCAGAAACAAGCTCAAAGGTTTTATATTCCTAAGATATGATTTAGCCTGCAAGGAAGGAATAATGATACATTTACATATCTTTTTATGGTCAGTGCTTTATGTGTATATTTAGGTACTTTGACCAGCACTGCTCATTTTTAGAGGCCCTCAGTGTGAAAGATGAAAAGATGAAGAAAGAATGCCACTGGAAAAATACTTTCCATATAAATTTTACAAGCCCAAAGGATTTGTTCTGTGATACTCTAATAGATCTTGACAAATGCATGGTACTTCTTGTCCTGCTTTGAGTTCCACACTTACTTGCAGCTATGGATTCTTTTCTATCAGTAAAAACACAGACAGTATAACCCTCCTAGTAGATGAGATTTTTACTTATTAGCTTACAAAAATGGTATTCATATGCAAGTACAACTAGATATGGAAGTACTGCTTCTGTCTACTTGAATAGGGAAAAATCTAAGTATCCAAAACTGTTCAGGTTTATGTTGCAATTGCAATAATATATGTCAAATCAGAAAAAAATGTCATATAGTAATTGTACTTATATATCTGCAGTTTTGAATATTACGATTTACCAATTTTATTATTGAAAATTATAGTTATTATTTTTTTATTTAATTGTATTTTTCTTAAAGGGTTCAGATCTATCCTTGTTGTTTTGGGAGATTGTTTCCTGTTTTTGGTTAAATAACATCTCAGATCTTATCCCTTCTTGCCATTTCTATGCTTAACCTTGCTGTTAAGAAAAAATTAAATGTGCTGAAAATTCACCCTCTGGCTCAGCCTGCATTTCTTCATTGGAACAGACTGGGAAAAGTTTAGCGTAACATCACTTGCTTACCAATGGATCTTCTGCAGTGAGTCCAACAGCGGATAAAAACATCATAATAATCCACAAGTAATCCACAACTCCATTCCATCAAAGCTGAGTGTTTGTAATAAATCCATCAAGATGTTTGAACTTAAAATAATTGCTTTCAGATAAAATATTCTTCTTTAAATATAACACTGCTTTCTCCAGTGACAAAGTGACAGTGACGAAAAGTGAAAGTGACGTGACATATAGCCAAGTATGATAACCCATACTCAGAATTCGTGCTCTCCATTTATCCAATCCAAAATGCATACACACAGCAGTGAACACACACACAACCTTGAACACACACCTGGAGCAGCGGGCAGCCATTTTTATGCTGTTGCGCCCAGGGAGCAGTTGGGGGTTCGGTGCTTTGCTCAAGGGCACCTCAGTCATGGTATTGAGGGTGGAGAGAGCGCTGAACCTTTGGATTACAAGTTCGAGTCTCGGGCCGGCAGGAATTGTAGCCACCTTGAATAAGGATAGAAATATGCACAGATCAAGCACAAAGTACATGCCACACAGTCCAAAACAGATCTAAACAAATGTGTTGGTGGATTTTGATGTAAGATGACAATAGGATATGGACCTTTCCACTGGAGGAATCATTATTGTGTATTTTGGTCAGAAGCATATGTCCATCAAAAGCTTCGTAGTTTGATGGCTTCAAAAAACAGCCTCATTTTCTCTCACTCTTTAGAGAAGAAAAGGGCCTGTCTACCCTCAAGAATTTCCATACAACCCCCTGTAATCTGAAACATATCACCGGCCTTACTTAAACAACGCTGTTGCTTTTTTTGGCCTCCCCCCGCCCCTCCAAAATAAGCTTAAAGCTAAACCAGACGTCTCATTTGTGGACTGTGTGCCACTAAGCATGTTAGGATCTCTTTCACTCCCTTTCGCTGTCTTTAAGGTTCATAGCTTTGATATATTGTATAGTCTTAACTGACCCTTCACCCTCTTCATAACCCCTTTCTCTCCTGTTTAAGACAGGCTAGATTCATAGCCCCAATTTCATTAGACTATCTTTACTTACGCACATTAGCAACCCCTAAATAATTCCCAAATTGTGTATTCACCACCGCTGGAAACCCATTTACTCTTTCCAACTGATGATGTGCTTTGATTACATTACATAGACACATTAATGAGATCATATATAATCTGCTTTAGCTCATAACATTTAGATGGGACACTATGATGGATGTCACGTATATTTCTATGCAGCTCTTTCTCTAGAAGTTCTACCCATTTTCAAGCAGGTCTGTGTCCTGCTGTGTTGGTGGAACAGTGTTACAGCCAGGTGTCAGTGGCATTCACACTAATTTCCACTATGCCTCTTCATTTCCTTTAGTTTTCAGCCAATTACCTCATAACTTTCTTTCTCATTTTATGTCTGTTTTAGTACTTCCATTCATGCCCTCTTTTTACCCTGATGGAGATCTCTTCTTGAAATATCTTGCTGAGTAATGTCTGACTCCGTTTGGCCAGTTTTGTCATTTTGTCTTCTTTTTCCTTCTCAAGTCGGCCGTCATCTCATCCGCTACTGCTCAGTAACATCATATTGGGATCAGAGTCATGTGCTAAAAGATCAGATTAGTTAGAGTTTGGCTCAAGGCCATGTCTAGTCACTTTGCCATTGTCCTCTGAAACACAATCGTCAAAAGATACCTCAGTTTTCCCTAATTTTCTTTCCCTCATCCTTACGTGAGAACAAAAAGTACCTGTGATCTCAGGGAGACAATGAAGGGAGTGGGCCAAAATAACAAAAACCTCTGACATTTACACATGGCACTCATTTTCTGAATAGTTATTGCATAGCTAATGAATGTTAGCATGAAAGCTGCACGTTTAAGACATGACTTGAAGTTTTTCCAAGTGGGACACACATGACAAGAGTGAGTCAAATTGAGTCCAGGGTATTTAAATATATAAAGTATTTTAGTTGAAACATCTGAGGCATAACTGAGATCTCCAATTATTCTTCTGAGCTGAGCTGTCTCTGGGCATACATGATAGACAGTCCTGAGGACAGTTTGCTATCAGGTCATATACTGTATGCTATAAACTGTGGACTGAGTAACACTGATTGCTTGGTGGTAAATTGTGTGCAGGGGATAAGCAAGGATGAGGAACAGATTATCCTTTCATTGCTGAGGTTGTGAATACACAGGCTTTGATTTGCTATCTAGGAGTCGGACCATCTTATAAGTCAGTGCTTTAGTGTGCAGGCCTTGCATGTTCATATTCCTGTATTCTGTCTTCTCTGTTTTTTTCTCCATCTCTTTGTCTCTAATTCTCTGTACGTCTTTTATTTATCCTGTACTCAGGTAATTTTACTCCTCTCACATTTTTTACTCGTAATCACAACTAGTGTGAGGAAATTTATAGGCTACACCACACCCTGGTCAACCACAAGCAAATAATCGCAAGAGAAGAGACCCACCCAAACAAGCCTGAAACCAGTAGTTATTCTCAGCCTGGCAAGTGATCTCTTTCTAAAACTGGTGTCAAACTCTTATTGTCTGAGGCTTCTATGATCCTAGTGTTTGAAAGGTTGGTCTTATGTGGTGAAGGGTGTAGCTCTGACTGCAATCTATTCAACTTATGTATTTTATACGTAACTTACGTATTTTATTATATACGTATTTAATTGGTATGGAGCAATTAAAAGAATATTAGCCCAAAAATCATTGCAAGAATCGTTGTCATCATCTACTAACCCTCATATCTTTCTTGTGTGAATTCTTTTCTGTACCGGTTTTTGTCCATATAACAAAATTCAGTGGAGTTCAAAACAACATTTGCCACTTGACATTTATTGTATAGGCAAAACAAACAAATTCTTAAACTTACTGATCTTATTTCATGTGCCACAGTAGAAAGAAAGTCAACATGAAGGTGAATAAAATAAGACAGAATTTTCATTCTTTTGTGTGAAATATCCCTTTAATGAATCTAATTTATTCCTCTGAACAAAAACAATGCTAGGTACACCAGCATTGTTTATGTCCAGAGGAATAACTTACTGGACAATAATGCTGATGCTTTAACCTGTGGAGTAGATCCAGCTGTTAGAGGAATTGGCCCTGTGTTGTCTGACACACATTTTTAATCTTAATGCAGCAGCAACCCCTCCCTAGGCCTTCTGACCCCTCCAGACCCCTACTCCTCTACCCAGATCTCTCTGCTTGCTCCCAGGAAAAGCTCTTAAAAACCTGAACAACAGGTTTATCAGATTTTGATAATCTGATCAGAGGCAGATGGGAGATGACGATTCAGTGTTTTCCCACACACACCCCATGATATGCTGGATATTGTTACACGCACAATAGATTTCTGTGGGCAGCTGTCCATTGGGACTAGGGCAAACTTAAAGGGTTACGAGTTAGTCATGTCTTTTAGATGAAAGAAAAATGTGATGGAATTGGAAAGATTAGCTGACAGGTTCTGAGAATCGCATTTGTGACTGGGCGAGATGTGATGAGAGGACAGATGGGGAATTCAGTGGTTTGTGCCCTGTGCTGTAACATTAATAAAAGTGATCACAGCAATATGTTTTGGTTATGATTTTGTTTAATGACAGGTTGTGATGTCACATTTCTTGTTTCCACAAGTTACAGTACATACCAGTGTTTATACTAAAATTACATTTTTGTGACGGCAAATATTGACTAGTAAATGAGGATAGGACCAAATGGTGGTATCAAAGGACAAAAGCATACCATGAGTGTGCCTTTCCTAGAGTTTGATTTGGCTCAAAAATGAGCCACTGTGATAACAAATACAGTAAAATGCACACTAACAAAAAGTACTTATTATAACATTTCCAGTTTCATTCATGATCAAATGTCTTTGATAACACATATAATGTGGAAAATGTTTCTTTGATCTTTACAGATAAAAAAAAGATGTAAAATCCTTGTGAAAAGCTAAATTATGTCTGCTTTGGTACAATATTTTCTATGGGCCTTAGGTTATTAAAATTAAATATATTAAAATTATTTTATTTTACCAAAGAGACTCAATACAGTTATTTATCAAAATGATCCCTTTGTCATTATCATTAATTGACGTTGTGCTCCCTGAGGGTCTGATGTGGGTCAGTAGAGCCAGCCTGCTGTGTTGGGGTCTGGAAGCTTGGCCTGTGCTCCTTGCACACAGACCTCACAATGACAGAAGAACAAGGGTGCGACTACACCACAGTATTCTACTCTGCAGGCTGGCACAAAAGATACTTTTTATGCAGGCTGCTCCAGGGCTAGCCTGACAGGCTGCTGCCACCAAAGGCACAAGAAACACTACCATACCACCCTGCTTGCCATTCATTCCTTGACATGACTTCTGATATATAGCAGCACACATACTATGCTGAATTTGTTTGACTGAGATAAAACATCTTTTACATTGAATTAATTGGACGGTTCATCCACCAATCAAATTCATCATGTTGTTCCAAATTTTCTTTTTCACAAAAGGAGAAAGTTCTTTTGCATATAATAAAACTTGATGTTGACCACGGGCTGCAAAGAGGGGGGAAAAAGGAAAATCACTATAAAAGTTGTCAGCTATATGCTTTGAGTGAGGAACTAAGTTTTTTTTTTTTTTTTTTTTTTTTTTTTTTTGTATGGAAAAGCTTGGACATTTTCCTAAATGTATTTCACAGAATAAAAAAAGCCACACTGGTAAAAAAAAAAAAAAAAAAAAAAGAAGAAAAAAAAGAGTGTGTTGGTAAGATTTAAAACATTTTTTTTAAGATCTCTTATGTTCAACAAAACTGCAACTGTTTAATTAAAAATGCATACATTTTGTTTCATATTGTGACATATTATTACTATTTAATCATATTTTAAAATTTAAGACTTATTCCTGTGATAGCAAAGCTCAGTTTTCAGCAGCCATCACTCCAGTCTTCAGTTTCCCGTGATCTTTCAGATATCATTCTGATATGCTGATTTGGTGCTCAAGAAACATTTCTTCAATGTTGAAAACAGTTGTACAGTCACATAAAACACATTTTATCAGGATTCTCTGATGATTTAGAAAGTTCAAAAGAATAGCATTTATTTGAAATTGAAGTCTAACTAAAGGTTGACATAATGTTCACAAAATGTTCATTTTTGGTTGATTTAAACTGGGTCAGTTCAAAGTATGCACACCAAGTGCACACTTGGATCTGACTGAATCCATTTAATATACACTTCAGAGTGTGTCCATAATAATTAATTCTGGTTTAAAGGATCACTGTTAATTCAATGAATACCTGCTGTATTTGTGAGAAGACCTGAGGGAATTGAGGCCTCTTTCTGTGACTTGCTTGTGTGAATGTAGTTGTATGGTACATTTCTGCTCTGTAGGGCATAGATAAGATACTCCCCGGGGATTGCAGCTGTTCTTAATACTACTAACTGAGTCTAACTGTTTTACATGTACCTGGATGTTTGAACTTAATTGAGTTGGAAGCCTGAAAATTAAAAGACCCAAGATCCATTCAGAGCTTCAGTACTCCGCAATAATATAGTTCAGTGAAAAACTATGAGGTCATGCCTCAAACTTCTAAGCACACTGACTGGGGCAGGATGGAGCTGAGGTAGGCTTGGCAAACCCACAGGTTGAGAAGAAAGGATGCCTTATTCTAGGCATGACCCAGGTAGGCTTGGAAAAACAAGGAAGTGAGGTTCCCCTGAGCCAGCTTTTATGTCACCAAGGAGTTGGGTATGGAGAAACTGTAGTCATTGCGTTTTCTGAATGACTAGTCAACATCATTATTGTGCTGGTTCAGTACTAACAAGCCTAGAAATTCATGTTGGTATTTTGAGCAGGATTTATTAATGTGCAAACAGATTATACAGCTCATGAAACATGACCTTGACTATCCTGTGCTTTTTATTTGCTTTTGATTCCTGAAAGAGATAATCCATTAAGCTGCCCTTTCTTTACATAAAGCTCTAAAACATGATTATACAAAACCACACTGACCACAAACCAAACAGATCTGTTAAACAAATTAAAACAGACATGGTTAAATAAATATTCCGTGTTATCCATGAATGTGAATATAGCAGATCAACAATGTGCTCGTCTTTCTCCTGCCTGCAGGTTTGAAAAGGGTCGTATCTACACTTACATCGGAGAAGTGGTAGTGTCAGTTAACCCTTACCGTCCCATGAACATTTACGGACGGGACACCATCGAGCAGTACAAAGGCAGAGAATTGTACGAGCGACCGCCACATCTTTTTGCCATCGCTGATGCTGCATATAAAGCCATGAAGAGGAGGAACAAAGATACTTGCATTGTTATCTCAGGTACACTATATCTGTATGTGTTGTGACTCACCATCAAGGGGTACATAGCTGAAGGGAAATAATCTGGTCCACTCAGATGTTGATGCTATAAGGAAACATTGATTATTATTCAGTGAGTGGCCACAGGTGGTGACTACATTGCACAAATATTTGGTATATGTGGTGCCATCTTGTGGCAAGCAGAGGAACATGTTTGTTTATTAAGAGTAAGGTGTAATAAAGGTGTAATAAATAGGTTAAGGGCCATACTTAACAACTAAGAAAAGTGAAGCTTTGGATTATTTTGTTTGCACCCTTTTTCCAGCAACCATGTAAAATGTATATTTGATACATTTAATAATTAATATTGCATGTTATGGTTATAACTGTAATGTAATTGCACAAAAAGATTTTTTTGTTGTTGTTTTTGTAAGTAGTCTCTTATGCTGACCAAGGCTCCATTTCTTTGAAATACAGTAAAAACAGCAATATTGTTACAATTGTTACTATTATTAAAAAGCTGAATCTATTTTAATATATTTTAAATGGATTAAAATAGTTATAATTAATTATTTATTATATATTATTATAGCTTTTACTATTATTATATTAAGATCTGAATTTTCATCAGCCATTATTCTAGTCTTCACTTTCTCATGATCCTTCAGAATCATCCTAATATGCTGATTTGGTGATCTGGAAACATTTCTTATCATTATCAATGTTGAAAACAGTTGTGCTGCTCAATATTTTTGCGGAAACTGTCGTATATATTCTCTGATTATTAGAAAGCATTTATTTGTAACATTTGTAACAGATCTGGTAACAGATGTAATGCAATGCATCTCTGTTAAATAGAAGTATTATTTGACAAGTTTATAAAACTGTACAAAATACAAGTATTCCATACACTTTAGAAAAACTGTCGAGGATAAAAACACAATAAAGCCCTTGGCTTATTTCCATTGCGGCCCTCTATATTTAAAAAAATATGCAAAATAGACAAAAAAAAATTCTAGTGGTCTCAGATTTTTTAATTCCATTGTAGAATGTAATGACTATAATTAGTTACTTCGGTTTATTATATACTAACTGCTTGTTAACTTTGCAGGGGAGAGCGGAGCTGGAAAAACGGAGGCTAGTAAATATATTATGCAATATATTGCTGCTATCACCAATCCCAACCAAAGAGCAGAGGTGGAGAGGTACGTATAACCAAAGCCTTTTTGTTCCTTTCTCTTCACTGCTGCAGCGATGAGTCATATTAAGACCATGCTGCATAGCATGCCTCCTTTATGTCACGATCAATAACCTCTGAGCATTTCAGTATTTATATTTTTTATGTAGATGCTGTATTATCTTATGAATCTCTGCTTAGTTGCTACTAACAGAAAACACAATTTTCAAAGTGAAATTTCTCATGATAGTGAGTATATAAATAATACAGATCCTCATGGGGAGAGATAGAAGTGAAATGTAGGTCAGAGATTAAAATAGAACTGGGTCAATTGAAATATGACGGATCCAAGTCAAACTTGATAAATAAATGACAAGAAACTCTGCAATGTTTTTTGCTTTATCTCTGATTAAATTGTGGAGCATGATATAACACCCAGTGTATGAATATGCAGGGCATGTTGTTTAATCATAAAGATCTTTATATATCACTCTTGAGCAACATGGTGATAACCTTTATTCTTTTGTTTTAACTATGCAGTAATAGAAACAATAAAATCATGCTTTGCAACTGTCCACTGTCAAATGAAGTGGTTTGTGCTATCAGCTTATCTCATATCAGTGTTATTGCACCCGGACGATATGGTTTATTTTCTCTGTTTACTAAAGGTTAAATCTCTTTGGAAACTTGGCATTGATCAGTGGAAAATATTTTCCAGGAAGTACATCTAAAGTTATGCCAAAGCACAGGGGCACCATCACTGATTGGAGTTTTTGTAGTGATTTCCAACCAGGATAACATATACTTGAGGGGGCACTTAAGCTGGTTTTAGAGGGTAGTACGACTTTGATTTTGCTTTGTTAAACCTATAAAATATTAATGATGAATGAAATAAATTATTAAGACCATAAAATATATAAAAAAAATAATTATCTTTGATGGGGCTGTTGGGATACCTAAAGCAAAAAAGTTGAGCAGCACTGTGCTAAAGGTCCAAAGCAAAAGCAAAGTGGAATTTTATAAGATGCTGAAAAAAAACGGAGGAAAGTGTCCCGCTTAATGCCTGACAGGCTTGTAACAGTAGGGTTAGGACCTTTTCAGCTTGTCAGGCACTGAGTGGGGCACATTCCTTCAATGTGCAGTGTAGGTCATGCATGGTTTTTCGGCAAGAGAACCAATGCTGATTATTTTGTGGTCTGACCCGTGCAGCAGGCCTCATTTATCATCCACAAAAACACTTTTAACTGCCATGCTGGGATATGACATGGTGATATTATACATACTAAAATAGCCAGATATAATCACATATACTTGCTTGTAAAGGCTTCATACAGACAGATTTGTGCATTTACTCTAATAGTAAGTGTCAGGAGCAATCAGATCCATCAACTTCATATTGAAACTGACACTTGTTTAGCTGTAGTGGTAAACTGATGCACAAGTGGCTAATAAATGCATGTAGAAATGAAAAGAGTGTGTTTATACAGGGTAAAAAACATGCTGCTGAAGTCCAACTGCATCCTGGAGGCTTTTGGGAATGCCAAGACAAACCGCAATGATAACTCCAGTCGGTTCGGCAAGTACATGGATATCAACTTTGATTTTAAGGGAGACCCCATTGGTGGCCATATCAACAACTACCTGCTTGAGAAGGTAAGAGGGGTGAAGAGGAGACCATAAAGCTGAAATAATGAATAAAAAATGTATAGAAAATAATAGAAGTGACTCTCTCATAGGGCTGTACGATTAATCATAACTAAGTAATCACCAAAGGCTGCAATTTAATGCTTGATTTTTGTTTTATAGTAAAATATTAAAATAGTAATATTTCTTATTTTGTTCATGTAGTAATAATAGTTTCATGTAGTAATAACATTTCACTGTAAATATTAGTATTTGTAAGTATAATTCTAAATTTGGACTATAATAATAATAATTGAATAATTATTTTAAAATTGTGATCATTTTAAAATGATTTTATCAGAAAAACTGCACATAAAAATCGTGCAGCCCAACTCTCTTGCATTATCCATGAGTATAGTGTTTCCAACTGTTTATTAGTGATGCTTGCGATTACTTTTGCTTATACTCCGGGTTAATGATTTAAAAAAATCTTATCCATAGTTAGGGATAAAATTATCATAGCTCTTTTGACTTGAACTAGTTTGAAATCAGCAGCAGCCACCTACCAGCAACCTATAAAACCATGGCATCCCTACCCAAAACACCTTGGCATCCACCTAGAAATTACCTGGCACCGTTTAGTAACTTATTAAACACACACACACACACACACACACACACACAAAACATTATTGTAAGCATAAAAAAAAAAACTCGCTTTTGCATAGCAATACCCTGACAACAACCCATGACAACCTGGCAATGATACAGAAAATGTTGCTTGGCCATTCACCATCCACTTTTGTCATGCTTGTTGATATAATGTGTGCTGGAGAGGATGTGAAATGTTTGTATATTATACACTACATTTATATGATCTTTATCTAACACCTTTTTTATTTCTTCCATAGTCCCGAGTCATTTTTCAGCAGGAAGGAGAGAGGAGTTTCCACTCTTTCTACCAGGTGAATGAAGCACTCACCTCAAGACATGAAAAAGCTGTTTTTGTTTTACCAGCCGTTCCAGACACCAGAAAAATCCGACCAACCATGTGTTTATGAGTCCCCTGTCAGAGCCTTCAAAGCCCAATCATCTTTCACTTTTATTGCTCCCGCAAAATAATGTCCTGTTGCTTCAAAACATGTGCAAAACATCAGAACAATTTCATTTGATATTTAATGCTCTGCCATCCATTTTATCAAGACTATAATTTACATGCTTCTCCATATCAACACAGGAGAAATGATCCCGTGGGGAAAGTCAAAGGTGTTTTTAAATGTATTTTTCAGCTGGTGAAAGGAGCTCCAGATGCTCAGCTGCGGTCCCTGCACATTCAAAAAGACCCCGCAGCATACACCTACATAAAAGTTGGAGGCCATATAAAGGTATTGTTTCGTCTACAAATGAAAAGAGACCATTATGGGTGGTAAAGTCTGTGCAATATTATATGAAAAATTGTGTTGGGTTTTTACAAACATCATAAAGGATCTCAACACCTTTGGAATATCTGGAAAATAAAACCAATGCTGAGCAATCACACATGATGTGCAGGGAATTTGATTATAGTTGTTTATGGGTTATTAAAACCTATTTGCAATTGCCTCATTTCTTTAGCCTGTTGAGTCAAGAGGTGAGCACTGTTGCATTGCTTCTTGCAGGGAGTTTAATGAGTGTGCACAAAAACAAATTGAGAGCAAAAACAAGGTGTCGTCATGGAACAGCCTGGATTGTTAAGCTTACAGAGGTCTGAAACAAACAGCCTGGAGTGCTTTGAACATTTCATGCCAGTTCCCAAGTCTTTTATTGGTGTACATGCTGGCTAAACTTCACACTCTGTCCAGCACGACTGTGGCTGCAAAAATTTCCTGCTGTATGAAATCAGTGTTTCTCTGCAGGAGCTGTTAGCCATAAGCATGCCAGAATAATTAGCGTTTTTAGTGTTGCGCTTCTGTTTTAGGAAGCCTAGGGATTGAGTTGCTGTGTCAGCGGTTTTCTGCTTTTAATTGCTCCGCTATAAATTAGATGTGAATGTAATATTAGGTTTAATGACCTCCCATTTCCAAAGCACTGATTTAGCTTTACTAAAAAAATGAAGGGCTTTTAGCCAGTCTACATTTAGGTGAAGACAAAATAGCCTGTTATCCCTATAGCTGAATTAATAGCATATGTCAAGAATTAGAAGCAATGTCAGGAAGATGATGTTTTAACTTTATCTAATGTTTCAGGATCTGTAGTTTTTGACTTTAACTCACAAACTTAGATTGTCTTTTCAATCTTGCAGTCGTCTATAAATGACAGTGCTGATTTTAAAGCTGTCGCTGATGCCATGAAGGTCATTGGATTCACTACAGAGGAGATTCAGACGGCCTACAAGATCCTGGCTACCATCTTGCATCTGGTTTAGTATTTCCTAAGCTTGTTTAAAAAGTATCATTAACTGCAGCTAGTTTTTGTACCCCAAACTCATTGATCGATTAATTATTTGATCTTTCCAGGGGAATCTAAAGTTTGGAAGTGATGGAGATGTGACTCTGATTGAGAACCCTAAGCTTGTGTCAGTTCTGGCGGATTTGCTGTCCACCAAAGATGAAAATGTAGAAAAAGCTCTGCTCTATCGCACTGTGGCCACCGGCCGTGATGTCATTGACAAACAGCACACTCATCAAGAGGCCAGTTATGGCCGTGATGCTTTGGCCAAGGTATGAATTGGGACTCATTACCAAAACTGTGGTAACACAGCTGTAAATAAAACTGCTGGACCAAAAAATTGCACATGTGAACTACATGCCAACATCTGAATTAAAACTTCTAAAGGCCCTGAATAATTTGTATTATTTGTTGAACGCTTGTAAGTTAAGTACAAAAAAAGGGTAAGTACAAAAAACAAGTAGACTTTTATTCAGCAAGGATACATTAAATTGATCTGAAGGGACAGTAAAGACATTTATAATGTTACAAAAAAAATCAGTTTCAAATAAATGGTATTCTTTTGAACTTTTTTTCATCAAATATTCTTGCAAAAATGATCATGGTTTATACAAAATAAGCAAATATTTGAATTAAGTTTAAGTTGTAATAACATTTTACATATTGTTTTTGGTGATAATAAATGCAGCCATAGTAAGCATAAGAGTCTTTTTTCAAAAACATTTTTTTGGCTGCTATGGAAACAATCTCTTTGTAGCTGTAGAATTCCAATAAAATCTTGGCCATGACAAACTTAATTGACTAAACTACTCGCATCTACGTTTCTTCATGCACCAATTTTCTATATGTGCTTCTCACAGGCCATTTATGAGCGGCTCTTCAGTTGGATTGTGGGAAAAATCAATGACGTCATTGAGGTGAAAAACTATGATGCCAAGGTTCATGGGAAGAACACAGTCATTGGTGTCCTGGACATCTATGGGTTTGAGATCTTTCAGAATAACAGGTGAGTGCATCTGCTTTACCATACAGATATGAGGATCTTAGTTGGATATATTGTTCTGCTCTGTTTAGAATAATTATTGTCTCTCCAATTTCTTCCTTTTTTATCCAGCTTCGAGCAATTCTGTATAAACTACTGTAATGAGAAACTACAGCAGCTCTTCATTCAGCTGGTGTTAAAACAAGAGCAAGAAGAGTATCAAAGAGAGGGCATCCCCTGGAAACATGTGGGTTTAATTTGATTGTTTCTTCTCAAACGTTTCACATCTTTACTGTTTATATTATACAAAAAGACTTTAATGCAATAACTAAATAAGCTTTGTTGTGATTTGTGTTTGTGTGTTCATGAAAACAGATTGACTACTTCAACAATCAGATCATCGTGGATCTGGTGGAAGAGCAGCATAAGGGAATTTTTGCAGTCCTGGATGAGGCATGCATGAATGTGGGGAAGGTGACGGATGAGATGCTCCTGCAGGCTCTCAACGGAAAACTGGCAAAACATGCCCACTACACCAGCCGCAAGGTATTGAAAATAACACATGCCAAGTAATTACCAAAGGATGCTTTTTTAAAAAAATCAAAAATACTGTACAGTATAATGTGAAATATTATTAAAATATAAGTTTTGCTTTAATATATATTTTTAAATGTTGTTTATTTCTGTGATGTAAAGCTGAATTTTCTGCAGCCATCACTCGATTCTTCAGTAAGTGCATTTACATGGAGCATTGTATTCAGATTACAATTGGTTTAAAAGTCCAATCTGAATTAAAATGCTCTGAAATTTAGCAGAATAAAAATGCCAAAACCGATTGAAATTGGGTGTGGGATAAACCTTTTCTAATCCATTCTATAGGATATGTTAAAACACTTGATCGGATCAAAACCAAAAATGGAAAGTTTTGCGCACGTGCCTTGATGTAGAAATGGCGTAATGATGCATGATGCACAGAACAAGCTGCTGTTGTTGTTGTTGGATATAATGAATGACTGTTGGGTCAATCAAAAATTCTCTTTCCACTCATCATCTGTAAAGTCCTGCAGGATAACATGGTGCAGAAGTGTTTGCTTCGAACTCTCATTTGCAGGTGTCTTGTTTTTTGAGCGGGAATGAGCGTTTTTACTGCTTGATTAATATAAGCATCATTGCACAAATCATCATGTGCTTGTCGTCTCCTAATTAGGACCTGAAATAGATCAATATTAGGTCTGCTTTTCCAAAGAAGGAAAGGGAGGATGGATGATATGCAAAAACAGCGGGAAACTCTGTATATTTGTGCAGTGTGTAAATGTCAAAAGATTAAATCTGATTAAAAGCTTGTGACATATAAATGTGCGATCACTTTATATCATGAGATCGCTTGCCCATCCAGTCCTGATGGTTAATAGTTAATTAACTTGGCTTGCTGTCCTTGATGGAGGCTCGAACCCGAAGCTTTACTTGAGACCCCCCCCCCCAATTTGCAGTACTACATAGAGGAGAATTACAGAAACAGAGGAGGAGATAGGGAGGTGGAGGGATGCCAGAAAAATTGTTGCTGGGACGGTGCAGTGACTGCTGCTTATATAGGCTCATTATGATGTTTGGCTGGAGTGAATGTTTAGGCTCGTCCCGAACCTACATTCGGAACTTCATTTAGTGTTCAAGTAAACACTGTGTTCGGATTCATTAGTCAGAATGATTTCATTCCATTTGAAACAAAAAGTGTTCATGCAAACACGGCTATTGTGACGTGATCCTTCAGAATTATTTTTATTATCATTGTTAAAAACAGTTGTGCTGATTAATATTTTGGTGGAAACTTTGATGCTTATAAAGGATCCCAAATAAAATGTTATTAATTAAATTTTGGTCAATTTATTGCATCCTTGCTTTATAAAAGTGATTACTTTAGAAAAAAGATCTTACTGACCCCAATTTTTAACCAGCAGGCTACAGTACCTAATGGAGTAGGATTAATCAGTTTCTTTGTTGAAAATGCAGATTTTTGCTAATCTAATAAGTCTTTCAGGTGTTATTTATTTTTCATAGTGAACCTACTATAGAATTAGAAATAGTACTATGATAGTATGCAATTCTGAGCAACGCTTTTAACTGAATTGTATGCATTACTCTAAACCAACACAGGGAGGCATAAATGGTCCGTGAAAAAACGTCCTCCAGTATTTCTCAGTGCTGAGCCTTTGGTGATGTCACTGGCAGCCAATGGAAAAAGTGTCTTGGTCTTGGCAAAGTGTCCGAAATTGAAAAGGGAGTGGGAGAGTTATGAATGGAGACAGGCCGAGATAAAAATAGAAAAAATCAGTAAACGAAAGAAAGTGTAAACATGACCCACCTTGCAGAGCTCTAGAGAGACAGGATCTCTAGACACTAACCAGCCCTTCGTGCAGTGCCCTGGGCACAGACCCAGCTGAGGGTGAATTTAGCTTTGACTTTATCAAAATGTGCTCAGATTCTGTCACACATTCTGCATTTACATCGAAAGGGGGGGGGGGGGGAGTGAGCAGGTATCACCTGCCCCCATGATAATCCCCCCACTTCAGGCTGTGTGAATAATCAAAAGTTTCCCTGGATGCAGGAAGAATAAGTGTCCTTCAGAGCTCATTTGTAATGCATAGGATGACTCCTCACTGTGGATGAATCTCAGGCCTTTAGTTAGATAGATGATGTGTATTTCTCCTGCTGCGCACAAGCACAAAAATCTCCATACCTGTATCCACTTCATAGTATATGTTTAAGATATGGCGAACCCATTTATGTAAAGGCTACTCTTGCTAAATTTAACATGCCAAATGAGCATATGAAAGAGAAAGTGATGAGTCGGTAGGGGGAGACGGATAAGGAAAGCTCGCTAATATATCACATATATTTGATCTAGGCTGTGACACTTTCGTCTTTCATAGCCACCTCTGAGATGTTTCAAAGCATGTTTGATACACATCCTCTCTGGAAGACACAAAATATGCAGGCCACTTTAACAGCATACTGTAATTTATAGTTGCTTGTTAAAAGTCTGTGGCTGTGTCTCATGTGAAGAAAAAGTTTTTGTTGTAGTGTTTTTTGTGTGTGTGTGTGTGTGTGTGTGTGTGACTATTTCGCTTTGCTCTTTTGTTCTGCAGTCTTGGTTTAAGAGGGGAGTTTTTACCCTTGGTTGATCTCAAGTGTGAAATGTATGCTCTGTGGATTGGAGTTCTTTTTCTGTAGTTCTTTTCTCTTAACTTAGGACTTCACAGGAAATGTGAAACTTGCTCTGCCATAAGCTGCACTGGATATACAGTACATAGTGCCAGCGTTCATTAATTCACTCTTTTTGGACTTTTCAATTAAAATTGTATGTATGATTTGTGGATTCTAGTGATTATAAATAGGTTCTACAGTATAGATGTTTAATTTTAAATGGGGGAGAGCAATAAATTGTAACACTTTCTGCACATTTATTCTGAAAACATTCTGTAAATAAACATTTTAATTTAACTTAAAATCATGGAAAGGTTTGTGACTAATCAGACTCATGTAGAATAGAAATACAAACATGTTATGTAAAATACTGCACTCTCTTATGCTCACCAAGGCTGCATTAATTTGAGAAAAACTACATGAATATCGCAAAATGTCATTCCAATTTAAAGTAACTGTTTTGTATTTAAATGTATTTAAAAATTACATTCATTCATGTTATGAAAGTTCAGCATTTTTTCTCATGCTGGAGATGATTTGATTCCCCTATACAAAACAATTTTCCCTCTTACAGTGTCTTGAAAGAAAAACTTTACTTGGATGGCAAATGCCTAAATTGTTTGAATAAAGAGTTTGCCTCAGTCTGTTTACATGGTATATGTTTTATCTAAGATTAAAACATCAGATTTAATGGCAGATCTAGCTTCGAGCTGCCTTATCTATCTCAATAATGTGCTTAATTTATAGCCACTTTCGCCTTCTGTGCTTTATCGGCTTGTTTACGTCTTCCTTCATGTGCCTCACAGGCTTTGTGTGTTCTCCGTGCTTTACACATTTTCATCGCACCCTTAAAATGACTTTGATCTTTCCAGATGTGTGTTATAAAATGTTTCTTTTCCCATCAGCTTTTAATAACTGTTATTTGCTGACACAAGCGGCTGTCTAGTGGTAAGCATCGGGGGCTTCGTTCCTTACTCCTGTTCTTCTCTTTGATCCCAGTTCCCCCACCCTTTGTTTTCCCTCTCTTCATCACGTGCCGATTACAGGTGTGGCTGTGCGAGCGGATGCTGCCATGGGAGTGCATGGATGCCTGGTTGTGTGAAGTCAAGGGCAGGCTCATTATCCGATCAGGCTTGTGTAGGCCGAAGCAACCAGCCAATTAGCCTTTTGGTTTCTGTTCCTGGAGAAGAGCTCCGCTAGCCACTGTGACCTTCTCTTCTGCAGAACTGTTCATTAGGAAGAGATCATGACTTGTTTGTATCTTAGTGGAAGTAATTGCATTTTTTTTGTGGTGACGTGTGAAGCACTGACACACAGTTAGCATTTATGTTACAGGATAATTGGTGAATTCCCACAGTGACGAGCATTGACAATTGACAATCATTTGACAATGGATTAAAAAATAAATGTGTAAAATAAACATACTTTAGATGACAAAGTATTTTTCACAAATAAATAAATATTTAATCAATATAATTAAAAAGGAAGTAACCGCTGTAACCAACAGGGCACTCAGTATTCTGGTAAGTTTGTGTGCTTTGGGAATCATATTTTTCAAATAAAGCCAAGGTAACACTCATTTTAAATACAGCACACAGTGAAAATGACATGAATATGACAGTGGGGAAATGCATAAAGCGCAGCATCATTTGAAATCACAAGTTTTAAAGTTTAAAGCATTAAATTCACATGGACCGACTGTCACACAGAGAACACACGATCATGCTGGATAAAAATAGTTGCAAGGATTATTATTTCATTATTATAATTTTTTGTTATAAACCCAAATAAATGTTTTCAAAGTTTTGTGTTATGTTGGCCTCTTGGTTTTATCTAAATGTCTAGAGTCCACTGTGATTTGGATACCTGGCTATTGTTGGCTTCGTTGGCAGGTGCCATTGCCATTAATGTATTTGTTTGGTTGGCTTAACCAATGCTCTGTATTGAGAAGAACAGGTGTTAGACAGGATGGTGTGGTCCTGGGGGGTGAGAATAAAGCTTGGAGTACGAGGGCAGGGAGGCATCTGTGCGACCAGCAGGATCCAGGATTAAATGTGTCTGGACAATAAAACACTTTCTAGGCCACTAACTGTGGCCTAGAGGTTAGCACAGGTGGACCCAAACGTTTTAGATGATGTGAGTTTGAATCCAGATTGTACAAATAAAAGTTGTAAACATGGCAAAAAATGCTTTAGGGCAGCAGTGTTGGTGGCTTAATCTTATCTAATAATACTAGGTATTCCTTGGCAAAGCATTACTCCAGCCTTCAGTGTCACATGATCACACTTCAGATGAAGTGTTCAGAGTTTGTCCTCTCTGGTAGAGATAGTAGCTTTTCATTCATTCCCTTAGAGAGCCATTTTATCTGTATTGCAGTTCAAATGAGCTGAGTGAGTCACCACGTAGACAAACCAAACAGAGACCCATAAACTGGCACCCGACATAGAATAGAAATGCTGGCGTCTACCTCAATAGAGACTGTGACACAAAAGCTCCCTAAAACTTACTGATAGTAAATCCTTTAATTAATATGCTGTGTGGGCATATGATGGCTTATGGCTAGAAGGATACATAGTTTAATTGTTTTGTTCTGCTTAAATCCGCAGAAACAGGCATTCCTGTTCATACAGTGGATCAGCAGCATTCTGCATCTTAATGAGAGCTGAGGCTGCTTGCCTTTGATGTCACTGCTGTATTTTATGAATGACAGTGAGTCTTATATAACTGCACTAGCTGCCCTCACATGGCATACAGAAGCTTCTCAAGGAGGACAGTGATCTGGCACTGATAACAGGGCCTTAGAGCGAGTTTAATTTTACCACTGAGTTAGTTTTTTTAAAATATATTTAAAGGCTAGTTTATGTATGCATTATCAAACACATGGGTATTTTAGATTACTTGAAGATAGATAACAGTATTAATAGTAGTAATAATTAACTGTGAACTATATATTTATTTAGAAATGCATTCATTTAAGAACTGATTTATAAACAAAATAATTTATTAAAAAATGCATTAAAAATATATCTATATATTTACAGTATATCTATCTATCTATCTATCTATCTATCTATCTATATATATATATATATATATATATATATATATATATATATATATATATATATATATCTTTCATCGTTTAAATTGTTAAAAAATAAATAAATAAATATACGTTTTCTTAAAAATTAGGAAGAAATAGCATGACTGGCAACTGCAATAAGACAAAATACACTACTGTTCAGTAAATAGTTGCTTTTATTAATATTATTAATAACATTGCTTTAATTAATCAAGTGGAACTAGCAATTCTCCCAGCAGGTAAAATATTCATATAACTGTATGTTTAGGCTGTTGGTTGCATAGCAAGAAATAGTCAAGAAATATCCGTTTTATATTTATCATTAAAGTAGCTACACATGCTACTCAAAACTAAATTGTGTCATTTAAAGGGCTCATCTCTTTTACAGTATTTCACTGAACTTCTTTCCGTACAGCTTTTAAAGCTCTACTGTCCTATGCTTGATAGAAGTGCGCATCTCATCCATCTCTCATAATCGCGGAGTTACTTAGATGCTCCCTCCAAGTCTTTGAGCTGCCTCGCTTTTTCTGTGAAACTGGTGCACTTTTGCAGGCTTGTTTCCTGGAAAAATTTGCAGTTGCTTTCTAAGCGTTATTTCGAAAGTCTACTTTCTGTTTAAAAAAACCCCTCTAATTTCCCTTCTCTATCTTCACAGCTTTCCCCCACGGACAAAAACCTGCAGTTTGACAGAGACTTCCGCATCCGCCATTATGCCGGAGATGTGGCGTAAGTGCACTCTCTGCTGTTTTGCACCATAAGCCCTAAATGCTGCAATTAAAAAATCACTGTTAGCAACCCACAGAAGGCTTAACTAGAAAGAGATCTAGTTCTTCCCTTGGGCACAGATTGGATTTGGAAAGGTTTGGTAAATAAACATTTGAATGATGCAAGCATATTATTCACTTAGAATTATGTAAATGCAAGTTACCAAAACAAGATGATTCCGAATGTGAATGCAGTTTCATTTTCTCACTTCAGCAGTTTGCCAGATTGCAGGCTGTCTGTTAGTTCGTAAAGTTCTGTGGGTGTAGGTGTGATGTGACACCACATTGAAACGCCTGGTTGATGTTCAGAGTCCTTTGTGTGTGTGAGAGAAAGAGAGAAATGGGTAGGGCAAGGATATCTAAAATTATATATTCTCAATAAAGGAACCAGAGTTCTTATTACTGTCAGTTATAATACTGCTAATCTCCAAGGAGGCTTGAGCATTTACTATAACACTCATATTTAGATCAGGGTTAAATCAATTTTTAAAATGATAAAATATTTATCTTATTCAAGTAAGCCGTTTGAAGTTTGAAGTGCAATGTCTGCCCACTTTTTCATCAGCCTTGGTTGCAGAAATATTTCTTGCATTCATTTTTCCAATAGGGTAAAACATGGTTAAACATGATTATTTAAAAAAAAAAAATGAGTTGAAATAATGTGGGCCGATGGCTGCAATAAAAGCATTGCATTGATTTCCAACCTCATACCTCACAGTATGTCTGCATTTAAAAATGTATACGTTATCACTTATACATTTACACAAAAAAGCAATGGCATGTTTAAGTCTGAAATTTTCCTTGTGCAGACTATCCTTGTATATTTGTGTAATTCAGTTGGTGTGGTTGTGTGTTTTGTTTCAGTTATTCTGTTGTAGGGTTTATTGACAAGAACAAGGACACCTTGTTTCAGGATTTCAAGAGGTTACTTTACAACAGGTCTGTATTAAAATAAAATATATCCCATCAGTCTTATTTGCATATACCTGCCAGATGTCAGACAACATCCTTGAATTATATCTGTCTTTCTCCTTCCATGTTTCACAGCTCAAACCCTGTGCTGAAAGTCATGTGGCCAGAGGGCAAGCTGAGGATCACAGAGGTCACCAAACGACCCCTGACTGCTGCCACGCTCTTCAAAAACTCCATGATCTCTCTTGTGGAGAACTTGGCCAGCAAGGTGGGTGTGTTTGAAGCATTTTTGTGTAGACCATGACTGAACTGTATGTGTGATAATTCATTGCGATAATGACCAACAAATGCATATTATTAGGCTTTTTACAAGGCAACTTACAAAATAAATATAATATAGACATTAAGTATTGATTTCAGTTAATTTTGTTTTATGTGAGATGAAATAGCAAAACTAGTGTTGGAAGTTGAGTAACCTGTCAAAATGCATGGTTTATCCATCATTATAAAAAATAGTTTCATGCAGAAGGCTGTGAATAACCAGTCAAGTATTCCAGAACACCATTTAGTGCAACAGTCAAGTTTCAGAATAAAATCCCATTTATTTTCTCCAGGAGAATTGATTTTATTTTTATAAGCCTTTGAAGCTACTTTGTTTGGCAATTAATTGCAATGGCTTTTGTTGAAGCCATCAGCATTATTTCAACTAATTATTTAAATAATTGTTCATCAGAGGGGTTCCTAGTGAGAAGGCTTTTGAAAAGGTTTGTTGCCACTGTTGCACTTTATAGATGCACACTCACCATCACCCTCTGTTGGTTTGTATAGGAGCCGTACTACGTGCGTTGCATAAAGCCGAATGATGTTAAGTCACCGCTACTGTTTGAGCATGAGCGCTGCAAGCACCAAGCGGAGTACCTGGGCCTCCTGGAGAACGTCCGGGTGCGACGAGCTGGTTTTGCTAACCGACAAATCTACCCTCGGTTCCTTCAGAGGTGAACATACTACGTTTTTCCATTTGTGTGGCCAACGTGTGTCAATTTCAAAGTTTTTTTTTAATAATTTATTTTTATTTTATGTTTCAATACTTTTTATTTGATGTTCTGCATGATTTGACAGCTCATTCAGCTCATGAATTGCAACTCTTAATGCCTATTCAACAATTGCTCTTGTGACAGCTTGTGTGAGACTGTTGCGTCTTTGGTTGCTAGTGACATCTGAAACAACAGATTGATCCATCAGATTGTGAAGATCTTATGCAACGTCTGTTGGTGTGAAAGCTGTCATCCTCTGGAGTCCCTTTTTCACCAAGTGTTATAATTGCTAAAGGGTTTTATGTAACAATGACGTGCAAGAGTCTTTTTCAAAAGCCTTGAGAGTAAGTAGAGCATACAGTACATTGTACTGTGTCACTCAATATACAATGATTCTCGATATATAGGGACCATAATCCTTGAGAAAAAACCCATAAGATAGTCTCCTGAAATCTCAGTTTTCTTTAAGATGAAGTGTCCTAAGTGTGTCTGAGGCCTCTGTATTTTGCCCAAAACAAGTAGTCCCCTAAAAAACTTCAAAAGTGAAACACACTTGCCACAAATTTGATGAGTTGATGAGATTCAACACCTGAGTTGTCTGTCGCTTTGGAGAAGTTAGACTGAATTTCATCTAATCGAGAATGCAGTGTTAACAGCACTCACAGGAGTGATTTGTGTGTCTGTCACGATTGCAGATGTGCATGGAATATAATGTTCTACTTAGAGGCGAGACTGGACAAATGAGGATTTGATCTAAACGGTCTGGCCTAACATCGCTCCCAAATAAGCACCCATTGTCTTATATAATGCTTGTTATGAAACTGATAGTTCATACTCTGTATTCTGATTGGATAACATGTGCTTAAAGCCTATATTAATGTGTAAAATTACATTGATGAAAGAATTGTTTAGTCTGATTTTTATTGATTCTATATAACTCTTTCTTTCCTGTTTACATTTTATAATAACACTAATAATGATACAAATATAAAACAGTTTAATAAATGTAGATATTTATAAATAGCAATATGAGGTATTGCTCTATCCTTGAAACATTCTCATTTCCTTTTCACATTTTAGGTATAAGATGATCTCCGACATCACATGGCCCAACCATGACCTGCCGTCTGATAAAGAGGCTGTGAAACGTCTGTTGCAAAGTTGTGGATTTGAACACGACGTGGCCTACGGCAAGACCAAAGTGTTCATTCGCACCCCTCGAACCATCTTCAGCCTTGAGGAGCAGAGGGCAGAGAAGGTGAAGAGGATCATCATCTTTCTGCAGAAGGTTCGAGCTCAACACCTCAGACATGTTTGTTATGTGTAGCTTAGGCTTGCTTTTTACTTACATGAACATATACAGTGGCTATTTGGATAAATTAATGTCCTTGCATGATATAACAAATAGATCAGATCAGTGTGAATTATTTTATGAGAAAATATATAATACTTTTGAAGCAAAATATTTTACAAAAAGCAGTATTTGTATTTGGAAATTGACAAAAATACTCAAAAAAGTAAAGTTAGTTACTATCACTAAAATGTTGAACATTGAAAATTGTTTTATGCTCACCAAAATTGCATTTGTTTGATTAAAATACAATAAAAACAGTATTTTACTGACAAAAATACTGTATTTAACCTAACCCTAACCCTAAATATTATTACAATTAAAAAAATAATAATTATATTATAATATATTTAAAATGTTAATTACACCTGTAATAGCAAAGCTCAATTTTCAGCAGCCATCACTCCAGTCTTCAGAGTCACATGATCCTTCAGAAATCATTCTAATATGCTGATTTGTTGCTCAAGAAACATTTCTTCTTTTTATCATTGTTGAAAAAGTTGTTCTGTTGTATTTATTTATTTGTTGTTTTGATGATACTATTGATGAATAGAAATATCAAAAGAACAACATCGAACATTGATCAATTTAATATAGCTTACTGAATAAATGTATTTAAAAAAATAATCTTACTGACCACAAACTTTTGAATGATAGTGTAGGTGAAATTCCAAATTAAAAATGAAATCTTATCAGGATTTTCTTAAAACTTCATTACGGCACACACTCATGCATGCACTTAATCAGCTTCAGAGACAGCAAGGTGCCATATCCGCACCACCCTGCGTTCCTGTGATTCATTGACACCATTACTTTTCAACAACAGTCCTCACACCACAGCAGACTGAACAACAAGGCAACAGTAAAACAATATGGCACCCAAATCCCTCCACCCCACAGCATTTTCTTATTTTGTCTGTGTAAATACACAACACATGTTACTTTGTGGTATTTTTTTAAGGAGTTTTCTACCTTTATTTTTCCTCAGAAGCATGAGAATACTTTGAATGGCAGATTTATTGACTGCCAGTGTCATTTCACTGTCACACAAAATGATTGTGGATCCTTAGTGTATATTCCCCCCTCTCGTTTTACTGTCTTCAGTGACTGACAGTTAATAGAAATCAAAGCATATATTCTGTCAGCTCCTGTCTGTGCATTGAGTGTTTTTTAGGTTTTTTTAACACTCCCCTATTGCAAGATCTTATTTGCTATTTCAAGAGATCTTATCAGAGGTTACCCTTTATCGAGAACTTATTTGTGGGAATGTTGTCAGTGTATTAATCGCATTGTATACCTCCGGGCAATAACTGAGCATCCCAGTCGAGCTAATATCACCTATGTCGATCTTCTGTGAGTGAGAGGGCCCTAATGTGTCATTTTGCACTAAAAAAACAGCTTATGGTTGTCCCTAAACATTAAAACATTCACATTTGTGTCTTAAGGCTTTAAAGGTCATGTTTTTTGTGTTTTTTAAGGCTTTGATTGTGTTTACAGTGTGCAATATATCATGTGTTCATGTTTCGCGTGTAAAACAAAGACAGCATTTTTCACACAATTCACTTATCTGTATACTGCTGTTTTCACTGTCATAAAAACGTGCTGATGTCTTCTTTGTTCTATGAAGTCCCTCCTTCAGAAACACGTAACGAGTTCTGATTGTGCCAGTGGTTCCTGTGTTGTGATTCGACAGCAGCTTAGTGCATGCTGCCCTCCTGGAAACGCGATTGGGCTAGTTTTGGAATAGTTTTGAGAAGCAAGTTGGAAGGATTTGTTTTGAAAACCTGGCAATACTGATCTGAATGCACGTGCTGGAGATGTACTTCTAATCACAGAACGCCTTTACTGATGAGATGCGCATGATCCATCTAGTTAACAAAGCTAAACAGCGTTGCCCTTTGTGTAATAAGTTACAGAAACTGTTACAGAAACGTACCAACTTAAATAATAAAATACACTTACCGGTTGTGGTCCATAAACAACGCCTTCTTCAGACAAAGAGGGAACTGCTCCATCTTTCAAGAATAATCTTTGTGCGAATCTGGCATTAAACTGATTGAGATTGAGGAAACTGTCCTCAGCAAAATGTGCTGCACATAGTTTTACATGTGGATTATAATTTTTCGGGAACCGAGTTAAACATAAATTTAAAGCGTCCCTGGGAAGGCCAAACAAAGGTGATTGGACTCCGAGATGAAAATAGCAGTGTTTCCACGACATGGAGACAAACACAAACGCAACTCTTCCTCTTCTCCGTCGGAGCGCAACAAGACCACGCCCCCTTTTTTGTGTATTCCTGTGGGCGGAGGTTAGTCAAAAAACTATTCTAGTGACGTCATTAATGAAGGAAGAAGAGGGATGTAGTCCAAACTTGTCATTCGATGTAGGCAAATTCTGTTAAGTAAAATATCTTGCTTGGCATTGAACTTTGAGCTTTAGAATTTTACAGATATTATTTATACTCTAACAACAACATTACACACTAACTGAAGTTTGAAACATGGGATCACGAAGAACGGGACCTTTAAGGTTTTATCAGCATATGGTAGACTAGTTTGACTTATGTCAAGCCTGCCAGTTTTGCCAGTGGTTCCAACATTTGTGCCAAAGGCCACCAGTGAACCCAGTCTAAAAATGCTACTGCTCATCTCTATGTATCTACTTGTTTGTAGGCCTCTGAGTTCTGCTTCGAATTATTCTATGTCTCTCATTTGTCAGTGCATGGGGAAGCATTTATCTTTCATCTTTTTTTAAGCTCATAAACCAAAAGAACCCACAATCCCTCAATCAGTTATTTTTCACCTCCCACTTTCTCCTCACTGATTTCCTGCTTGTCTCGCCCCACCACTCCTTCGCAGATTCCCAGCCATTTTTCTGTGTCATTGCCTCCACCCCCTCACTCCAGTCATTTCTAAGCCGTTACGCGTTAGCGCTTCTCCCGTAGGTGATAAAAATACCCAGGATCCTCTGCTCTGCCAGAGAGCTGCTTTGGGCAGTTGCAAGATGCCTTGCTGTCTCTCGTTGTCTGACCCTATGTTCAGTTCATCAGCAAGATGTGGTTTTGAATGGAGGCAATTTGAAGCAAATCAGATCTGCGGCGCAAAACAAGAACATTGAGTGTCTACATTATTCATGAATTTCCTCCCTTTTAATTATTATTTAATACATTCAAGCCCCAGCATCCACATCATCTGCCATGTTAGTTGTGGTTTCTGCTGTGAGAGGAGCTCTCTGAATCACTAATTTCTGAAAATATAAACAGGCAAACAAACACAATGCACAGAGATGTCAGACTCCCTGTATAAATCTCCTATATTTTCTCCAATAATTCCCTTATGCCTCCTCTAGGATTGTTTGTTTTTACTCAGATCTTTTTCTGCAGCATCTTCTTCCTTTTGCTATGTCAGATTGCAGTGGTAAGTGAACACTGTTTTATAGAAAAACGAAGCATTTTTGTTTTAATCAGCATGGCCAACTGGGTCTTTTTTCCATTGTTTGCCTGTCATGTCATACTATAGGTTTTTGTGAAATGTACGCCTGGTTCTGTGATGTACGATTGCAATATCCCCATTGAAGGCTCACAAGACAGCAGTTAATGAGGACATGCCACCACTGGCAAAATGAGAAATATAAATTTACTGCATCTAATGAAGGTACTTTACCAATCTGTCCTTGAAAATGTCGGGCAAATAATAAAGAAATGTAAAAAAATACAAACAGAGACCACTGTTATCAAAAGTATGGGAATTAGGGCTGGGATAAACGATTATTTTTTAAACCATTAATCTAGCGATTATTTTTTTCGATGCATCGATTAATCTAACGATTAATTTTTTCAGACCGATTCGATTTCGATTATCTCCTCATTAATTGACTACTAACAATTTATACATGTTGATTTACATATCTGAATGAAAAAAACATGAATTCCTTAACATTGCAATATATGTTTATTACTCTTAAAATTACAAAATAAAAGACTGACTAAGAATGCATTACTTTGCACTTGTATAGAGATAGCATTCAATAAAACCTTGAAGCCTTGAAAACACATAGCTTACTGAAACAAGCTTACTGAACACATAGGGCCTAGCTTACTGAAAAAAAGTTCTTCTTTCAGATGAAAATAACAACAACTTGATGTCTAGCATTCAATAAAAAAGGTCACTTAAAATACTTGTTTAGAGCAATTGAAAGAGTACAGAAACCAATGTAAACTTGAGGGTTTTAAGCTAATACAGAGAGTGCTTTTCCAAAAAAAAAAAAAAAAAACTCGCGCAAATTGTTGAACTCACGTTAAATCCATGATTTATCTTTCCGTCTGATTGATGGCCTTCAGCGGTTGGGTAGAAGACAACAAATCCCATCATTCCACGCTCCTCCTTAGCGTCATCAAACCACGCGATTGTTATTGTTTTGATAGAGCGCCCTCTCGTGGCAGGTCCTACAACCTGTACCTTTAAGTACAATCAGCTTATTCACAATTTGCAATGTTGATTTCTTCATTTTGAAGTAATGAGTAATTATATGTTTTAAAAAAAAATGTAGTGGAGTAAAAAGTATGTATTATGCTTTAGAGTGAAGTGAAGTAAAAAGCCAGTGACAGCTGCAAAAGGAACCATGCTGATTATTGGCTGAGAAAGTGGCAGCACCCCAAAGTCTATCCCACACACACACAAACACACACACACTAGTCCAACAATCTGCCAGAGGACACAGAGAAGATGGAGGCTTCCATCACCAAGCCAATGGTTTGCCATGCACATGATATAAATTTATGAAAATGGCTCCTTCGTGTAACCCCTCTACTGTCTCTTGGGGTTGTCTGTGGTTAGGATCTTTTGTGAATACGTTTAACTCTGTCACATACCCTGACCGTGATTCTGTCCTGCCAGTGTGTGAAATTGTGTGTGTTGAGAGACTGTGGGATTTGCCTGCCTGCCTGCCTCTCTGATTAATGATAAGTCGCCTCACATTCTCTCAGCCATTTGTAATGGCCTTTTGACACCTGATGGCACATCTGAATACATTCTGCTAGAATTTCTATGTCTATGTTTTTTTTGCAGGGTGAGAGATTCAAACAGCCTCTTTTTATTCATATTTACATTTCACTTCAACGAAGAAGCTGTTTGCACAACAGTTACAGTCATTAAAATACATACTGTAGATCCTGTCATACTCGTTCTACTTGTTTCAACACTTAAAATAATTTTTAAAAGGTAAAGTGATAAACAATAGGATTTAATTGAAAGATTTATGCTTTAATTGTTTATTACATGAGACTTCTTTTTCTTAGCTTTATCCAGTTTGGCTTTGATGATTGTGCTGGGGTTGTTAAACGGTGATCAGACAAGCTGGCTGGGGGGTGGGGTGAGTTGAGGTCCTGGTATTGGCCTGATTTACCCACTTTCCCCCGGGTGTTGTCAACTATCACTATTCTCTCTAAAAACAAACACAGACCGTTTTTCCACCCCACTGTTTAAGCATTTCCAATGTTGTCAGAAAGGACAGGCAGAATGCTGTCATCACCTCTCTAAATAAACATAAACACAATTTGAACAGCTCGGTCTGATTTCTATCAAGCATTCTGCTATGTTGGTTATTATCGAAATGGAGTAGATTTTTTTTTTTTTATTAATATTTGTAACACTGAGAATTTGCAACATTTATTTGTCAATTTGACATGATGACAGTTGTCAGCTACTTTGAAATTATAAATATTATAGTTCAGTCTCTCAATAAATACATGCATATGTACATGCATATATATGTATGCACGCACACACACACACACACACACACACACACACATGTGTGAATAAAAATCAATGGCTAAGTGTGCATTACAAACAATGTATGAAGGGAGTCGTTTCTGCAACTCGATTCAAATTTATATAATTTTAAATTTAAATATATGTTTAGTAGCCAATAATTAATTCAGAATCATTTTCACCCCCTGAACAGAAACAGTGTAAAAAAATCTGTTTGGATGTTTAGCCTGACAAAAACGATAGGTTATGCAATAAGCATTTTCTTTATTATGTAATATGTAAATATCTTTTGATATTAAAATATCAAATTATCAACTGCTTCATTTCTATCCATTTTACAACAACAACAACAACAACAAAAGAAGGTAATTGTAGTTAAAGCGCATTTCAAAGGGTTTTAAAAAGAGTGTTGAAACCAGAATCTAAATCTGGGAAATGTGCTATATTGCTTTCAGACTGATTGCTTGGTTTGTGTTTAGAAATTACTAGTGTACTGTACATCAGATACGTCACATCAGTTTGGGTATGTAGGACCTCTGGTAGCAGATTTGCAATGTATGAATGTGGATCCTTGCTGTTTCTTAACTCCTCTGCATTAGTCATACAGCTAAGTTACGTGATGGGTCCAGTCACAGTAGCACAGCAACTCAAAGGAAAGTTCTTCCTTGAGGTCAGTGTTAGCACACAGGCAAAGACTAGAGACTCACCCACACTACAGTACTGACACTGACTTTTAAACTGAATACAGTGTAATGCATGCTTGAAGCATCTGTGGTGACAATTCAGGTCACCAAAAATATGCATCCTCATTATATTTAAGACAGTATTATGGACAATGATATTTGAATTGATGTCTTTCGACAACACTTCGAGTTCAACCTCGTGTTTATGATGCCATATTTGGCAGACATAAGGCTCCTTTCACTTTTTCCCACCTGAGTCAATGTAAAGTGGATTCAACATATGTTGGGGAATACTGTGCCACTCAAACAGCTCCCAAGAGTTCCATTATCATCTATTATTGATGTCTAAAACAAGCCTTACACCCTCGGAAATGCACTTTGGGTGCCACAGATCAGATTATATGTATCATCAGAGAGTCTAGCTATATTCCACATGGGAGCAGATGTGTTATATATGTCATCGTGGTATTCTGTGTCTCAAACAGGGTTATTCTCATACGCAAATAAACAACATACAGTTGCTATTTTTAGACTTAAAGTAACAGAAATACTTGAAATGATATAATGTATCCTGATGCAAGAAAAAAAAAAGTAACTGTATTAAGTTACAGCAAAAAAATAAATGAAAAATAGACATCATCAGTTTATGGAACATTTTGGAAAACCTTTTTTTTTTCTTTTTTTTTCTTCGTTTTTTACTTTTGTCTAAAATGTATGTAGTAAGTATGTTTTCATGTCATATAAATTTATTGTAATCCATTATTTTAGTTAAACAGCATTTCAATTTAGGTTACAATATTAATTATGATCTTTCTCTCCCTTTTTCTCTCCCTCTTTCACACAGGTGTGGCGTGGGACACTGGCCAGAATGCATTACCGTCACATGCGGGCCGCCCTCATCATCATCCGGGCATACAGAAGATACAAGGTTAAGTCATACATCCGCGAGGTCAACCGGCGCTTCAAAAATGTCCGTGGCATGAAGGATCACGGCAAAAATGTAAAGTGGCCCACACCGCCCAAGGTCTTGCGCAAGTTTGAGGATGCATTGAAGAACATCTATAACAGGTCAGAGTTATAGAGGACAGGAAGTGGACAGGCTCTCTGGTGCTCTGTGTGACTCATGGGGTAGTCATGTATGACTGGCCAAATGTTACCATAAAAATGTAATGTCTGAGACTGCTCTCAGCTCTTTATCATTGTTAGACAAGGAATTTTTTTTAGTTTTTTTTTTTTTGCTATAGGCTTGTGTATCTCTGGGGTGTTTTAAGTAAGGAAAGGCTCTCTTGCATTCAACAGGGCTGCTGTTGTTTCCTGAAGCACTTATTGATCTTTGGATCAAAGTAACATTGGAGATCTATTCACATGAGCGTTAATACAGCTCTGACCCTGAAAACAATGCAGAAAACAACCCAAAAGTCACAATAACACTACCGTTTTTTCAATTTCTAGTCACCTACAGCTTTAAAAATTTTTTTTTTTTTTTGTTGAATAAGTTTTACAATACAATTTATATAATCAGCATAACAACTTGAGTGTGAAATCTAACTGAAATTAACATTAATAAATTTTTTTCTCAGCATTTAGTTTGCTCCCCTTTTGTTTTAATGCAAAAACATGAAAAACCTAATAATTAATTAAATCAGGAAAATGTAAAATTACAAAAATTACAAATCTTAGAATAAAAAAAACTAAAACACAAAAAGCACTAAAAACACTGCTAAAATAACTTAATATGTGTTGTAAAGTACTTAAAAAATGTTTTATTTGTGTACACTTTTTAAAACCAGAAAAAAGTTTGGAATCCCATATTTCCAATTTGGTTTCAGTATATTTATGTGGACTTTTTAAGCTACAGTGTGCATTATGCTGTAACAATTACAACTTATATTGCAGGCATTGGCTTTCTATTTAAGATATTTATTCAAATATATTTTAGATGGTTGGCCTGGACGCTCATTAAAGACCTGTCTCCAGAGCAGTTGGTGCAGATCAGGGCTAAAGTGGCCACATTAGAGTGTCTGAAGGGGCAGAGAGCAGATCTCGGACTGCAAAGAGCCTGGGAGGGCAACTACTTGGTTAGTGTTGAAAACCATCTGTTTTTGAATAAATGTATATAATATTTTTAGTTCACACTGTTTAACACGAAGTTATTTTCTGATCTTAGAAAAAGGACAATCCTGGGACAGCGTCTTCCTTTACACTTGTTTCCAGCGACCTGCAGAGGAAAGATAAGTTCATGAAGGTCCTCTTCTCCTGCAATGTCCGCAAAGTATGTCCTTCGTTATATTCAGTTGAGTCCTCTTTGACTGACAGTTATGTCAATCATTGTTTCAGTGTGAGATGTTTGTTTTGCATGTAATGTTAACCTATGCAATATTATTGTCAATAGATCAATCGCTTTAATAAAGCAGAGGACCGAGCATTGCTCATTACTGATCGCCACCTCTACAAAATGGACCCTGTCAAGCAGTACAAGCCCATGAAGAGCATCCCACTCTATAATGTAAATATCTAACTTTACAAATATTGATACCGTAAGAAGCAGAATATGATTGTCAGTCATATTTGGAGTGCAAATGCAGTTTGGTAATTAAAGAGAGTGACAAAATCATATTCTTCAATTCACAACTACCACTGTAAGAATTTATTTGGTGATTATTCAGATTGTAGTACTATGACACAGTTATTAACATTTCATCTTGAGTTAAAGCTGTGGAACACCTGGTCTTTTCATTCACAAACACTTTACATAAAATAACTTAACACTAAATTATAAATTAAGAAATTTTGCTTGAAATGGCTCAGGTCAAGCCCTCTCAGGTCAGGTTGGTCTTTTAAACTTTCTACTCATGTATTACTAAAATGTAAGTCTTTACTGTCACTTTTGATCAATTTATTGCATCCTTGCATCATAGAAGTATTAATGTATTTTACAAAATAATCTTTAGTACAACAGTGTTTTAGTGTCATGTTAAAAAATAGAAATCTAAGAATACATGATTAAAGTCTAAATATTTTGAGAATAAAGTTGAAATTACTTAATTAATTTCTATTTTTTTATAAAACTGACAGGATTTAAAATCTGAGCTGTGTTAAGCACAAAGCGTATCATGATTATCGGTGCGCTACAAAAAAATGAATGGATTTTAAGAAGTGAAATATTTTTTCAAATCATTTGTTATATCATGAATAGCTTGTGAAAAGTAACGTTATTTATTTCAGAAGTTAATTAATTGGAGCCCACTTCAACCTTTAGAACGTTTTACTGCTGTTTTTAATCAAAAACATTTGAGAAATTAAAGATTAAATGCAAAAACATTTTTGCAGAGTAGGTAGTGGAATTTTCACAAAGAAAACATATAATTTAATGAAACCAATGTCTCCCTGTAATTGAAAAGATGATTGATTCCCATGCCTCTTAAACTGAGGCAAATACAGCAGTCTGTCATGCCACATTAAAAAGTGTGAAAAATACATTATTGTTAGATATTGTTTGTATTTCAGTATAAACCTGGCATAATTTGAAAGCTGAGACTTTGTTGTATATTAAAAGTACTAAAAGCACAAAACATCTTATTATTAGATGGCTGGCACACAAATGATGAATGCATTCAAAGACTTTAAATATTATTTCCAGGCATACTGTCCCTGTGAGTATATGGCACAAGGTATAATATCTACTTTATCATCAAAATATTTTGATTTTATTCCCGTAATTTTTAACTTTTTTATTTTTTTACATATTATGTCTATAATCTCATAATTTTAGATTTTTGTAATTTTTTAAAGTGGCACTAAAACACCGTTGTACTTTTATTTTTATTTTTTTATTCTAACTTTAGTAGTGGGAGAATTGAGTTATGAAAGCGAAACAAAATGAAATTTATTGACATGGTTGAAAAAAAGAAAAAGGTTTTATTGCAATGTACAGTGGGTTGAATAAGAAATAGCCTATGTAAGTAAATCTCTGATTGCTTTCCTGAATGCTGGAAAAGAGCAGTTAACATCTCTTGATTTGGGAAAGTAATGCCTCAAAGACAAAAGGATATCAAGAACAGTCAGTGCGTTATTAAATGCTTGGATTGGAACCATGTCCTAGAAAAAAACATTACTTAGATATAATCCTAAAAAAATAAACGTTAATCACCCCCCACCCACCCAAACAATCCACTCTGCAACCCAGCTACACTGCTCCTCCTCCTTTATCTGTCTCCTTCTCCACTGTTGTCATGCCAACATCCCAGGGGATGGGGTTGTCATGGTGACGGAGCGGGAGGGGAGACCAGCTGATGTCTAGTATCGTTCCAACATGTGCACAAATTTGCCTCCTCGCTGTGTTCCTTCTGCTCGGGCTTGCGTGTGTCTTCACACTTCTGTAGGATTTCTTTGTCTTCATCTCTTCTCTCCTGTTGAAGTCTCTGTCTGCTCTTCATAGACCTCTTTATGTTCGCTTTATTTTCCTGAATCCTGTTTGTTTGGGTCATTTATCGGCATAATAAGAAATTATAATAAATTGATCAGTATTTCTATAGAAAGGAAAAAAGAATATATGTAATTTATGGTGCACAAGATCCCACTACGTGATACTTGCATAATGAATATTTGACTGAACAGCATGAGCAATACAATTCCTTCAATCACATGGAACACAGGAAGTCAATGGTAATGTGACTCATTCCCTACCGATTAGAGAGACCAGGGGTGCCTGATCCATATTTCCACAAGCATTATGTGGAAAACACAGCTTGTTCTGGCCTGGTCATCAGTGTCATGTTTGACTGCTATAATATTTACTCATAAGTGACAAATTGCTCATATCCGGCATCTCATAGTGACTTTTTATCATTTGGTCTTAAATTGGTCACACCGGCTGTCGCTATCCTGCATCTTTTTTTCTGTGACCATCACCAAGGTCTTAGTCATGTTAGAGATGGTTCCTATCCAGCCAAGCTTTATTTTAAAATAAATGAGGGCAAGATGAATGGAATTGACAGTGTGGTGTAGGGTCCTTGGTTTCATATTCAGCTCTTGATTTTTGCCTGAGCATACTGATCCACAGGGAAGTCATTACACTCGATTCCCCCCTAGCTATTAGCCATTTTACCCTAGCCCAGACTGTGTTCAGTGGACCCTAGCCCTTATCTGGGTGAATAAGAGCGAGATGAAGAGGATGGAAGACAAAGACATTTTACCTCAAGGAAACTGCATTCAATTTTCAGGTGTTTATGGAGGCTTGCTATTGATTTAGGATCAAATAAGGATGCCTGGAAGTTTAGTTTTAAAATGAAATGAATTTTTTTATTATTCATGTTGGTTTCAGATATTTTTGAAGAATGTTTATGCCATTTTTTGAGACTGAAATTGGCAAGTGGTGACCATGACTAAACAAGCAGCTAAATCATTTTGTCTTTTTAACCGAAAAAAAAAAACATGATTTATTGTATTATAAATGTTTTTATTAATGTTTTCCATTTTGCTAAGCTGAGTTTGCTTTGCTATATTCAAAAATTATATTGAATATTTATTTATTTTTAAGAGACTTGCTGTCCAGTCTCTATAGGGGTCCTTCCTATCTTTGCTTGTGTTTTTTTTTATTATTTATACATTTATTATTAATCTTTTATTCTTATTTATTTATTTAGAAAATTACATTTACTTCATATATTGATAAAAATATAATCATAGTTGAGATGTATTCAAGTTAAGTCCTTGTCTGCATGACTAGCATTTAAAATTAATTTTTTGCATATATTAGAAATAATGTAACCTCATTGACCTTGAATGCAGACTGTTCTGACATCTGGTTGAATTAAAACTCAAGGTCCCAAACACCAGCCCACCACAATCAAACATCTAATAACTCATTAGTTATCATGAGCCCCATGTTTAATTATTGTTTTGGCCAGCAGTTTCATTATTAACTAAACTAAAACTATTACTTATTATTATTATTACTGAAATAAAGCAAAAATAAAATATAAACTTTAAATGAAAAATGTAAACAAAAATGTTATTTTTTTTAAATGACTTAAACTAAAATTTCAACTGAAAATATACAAATTTAAGCTAATTCTAAATATTAATAAATGGTATATAAATTATTCTAAAATACATCTGGTTCTGAAGGTAATCTGCTCTGGAAGTACGTGTCTCACCTTATTCTTCATAACACAGTCAATTATGCATTGTTCCCACACCTCGATACACCAACAGATGTGTAATGTTTCCTGTGAGTCCTCTTCCAAAACCCAGGGCCTTGTTTGCAGGTTCGCTATAATGAGAACTAAATTATGGCAGAGCTCATTAGTGCATGCTGGCCTGCTGTGTGTCTGTATGAGTGCTGTTTTAACTCACATCTCCCTTTCTTCCTGTCTCAGGTGACCGGAGTGAGCATTTCCCCTGGGAAAGACCAGCTGGTTGTCTTCCACACCAAAGACAACCGGGACCTAATCGTGTGCCTGCAGGGGATGGTGCCAGCAGGGGACAGCCGCATCGGAGAACTGGTTGGGATCCTGCTCAGCCACTTCAAAAGGTAACACCAACAGCGGGCGCTCCTGAGAGCGATTTGGGAGACATTGCGGGACTCTGGGGATGGGGCCAGGGCACATAAGGCTAACCATGCCAGCCATGATAATTCATCCACTCTCTTGTGTGCGGTGCCAGTTCAGGGCATTTAAGGACAGTGCAGCAAGCTTATCCATGTCAGACTGATACCCGCTGTGGCTTTATGTAAATCAGGAGAAAAATGTGTGTCTTTTAGAGGTACTTTAAGCTCCCTTGAATCTGCCAAATGATTGCAAGAGCTGAGCATGGTACAGAGAGGAGATGCAATATTTTCTGCTTGATGTTTGCTAAATTATGCCCTGGTGTGTCATACTGTGATGGCTGAGGGGGTACACTTCCTGAAATCCACAGGCGGTAAACATTATAACAGGCCGTTTGATGATTTTGTATGGCTTATGAATCAGAAAAATTAGATGAACTCGAAAGGTTATCTGGGGGTATATAAAGTGAATGTCTTTCTGTGCGCTGAGATTAGAGGAAAGCCAAGAGAGATACGGGGAAGATGAAGGCAGTCTGAATGAAAGTTTCCATTTTGTGTGTCTGTGTGTTTTATAACCAAATGAGCTCAGCTGACAGGGCCGATTATTCTTTAAAATACAAACACACCATAATAAAAGGCTACAACCTATTAAAAATATGCACCATAATCTAGTTAATTAACTTTCAGTTTTATATCTATCAAATTTGTCATTATTTGGCAATTTTTTTTATTTTTTTTTTACTTTCCTTTAGTTAATTTCCACGTTAATCTCTATATTCAAGGTGTTCAAACTTTCACTAAGTACTGTGTTGTTCAAAAGTATGTTGTCGGTAAGATTTTTAAAAATGACTCTCTTATGCTTATACGGAGGCTGCTTGTATTTGCTGCATTTATCAAAATACTGCAAAAACAGTAATATTATGAAATACTATAACAAAAAAAACTGTTTTCTATATGAATATATTATAAAATGTATTTTTTTCCTGTGATTGCAAAGCTAACTTTTTAGTAGCCATGATTCCAGTCTTCAGGGTCCGATCATTCATTCTAATATGCTGATTTGGTACTCAAGAAACATTTCTTTTTATAATCAAAGTTGAAAACAGTTATGCTGCTTTATAATACTGTGGTACTTGACAGGATTCTTTAATGAGTGGAAACTTCAAAAGAACAGCATTTATTTGAAACTCAAATCTCTTCTGATCAATTTAATGCAAACTTGCTGAATAAAATCAATTTCTTACTAAAAAAAAAACACTGGACCCCATTTACGTGAACTTTAAAAGTTTGTTTTTAGTCAGATTGTACAGTACAGTACTTTGTCAAACCTGTAGTCTGATCTTTTTTAGTCAATCTAACAGATTAAAAATAGGACTGTATCTCAGCTTTATCCAGAATGTATGTGCATTAGCCTTGTACCATTGCCTTTGTCATTGTGCAGTGGTTTCAAAATACAGAGGTGATGCTCAACGTGTATTTAATCCTTCAAATATTCGATTACGCATTGTATCATGTGTTCTAGGCCAGACAGATTAAGACTATTACTACAAACATAACTGCGCATGTAAACATACTAAATGAAATCGACTAGCCTTAAAAGAATGCTTCACTGCTTTTTCTGTAAATAAAGCCCCTGTATCCCCTGAGCAGAGTGTTTTTTAAAAAACACCTTGCTAACGTTTCACTGCTAATGACCTGCAACCGTATGCTTTCTCTGAATCCATCCATCAGCATGATCCATTCGCCGAACAAAAGGCCAGGCTGAGGCTGCTATATTCTGCTGCTTTCCTCTTGCTGTAGATGTGTACTTAACCTTTATCTCTCCTTTGCTGTCCTGCACAGCAGCCTTGAGCACTAGCCACCGCAGAGAGACTGTTCCTTCCTCACCCAGTTCACTTCCTATTACCATTTCAGCAGTGACACCTAGGAAAGAGCTTGTATAGCAGCTTTCGAGAGTTAGTAATACAAAAATTGTAGTCTGGTTAAATCATTTTCAGTTTTACTGAACCTATCACATCATGTTTGATGTTGTTGTTAAGTGAGTTCGGATATCTGGGCACGTTACGCTGAGGTTTGACACTGAACTGCTTTGACTTTTCTGCCAGTGTGGCTTTATGGGAAAACTGCAGATATGTTTCTCCTGTGGTATGAATAGATCGGAAGGACTTCCCAAGCATTGAAAATCAGTCTGACTGGCACAGTCTGTGTCACATGCGAGTAAAATCGTAACCCTCTTACCTGCATTAAGAATGTTGTCAACAAAGTCTCTGATAACTCATTCGGCTTTACATAAATAGAGAGGATTATTTCTCAAAGTGCTCACTTTCTCTCTTGACATTTTTATTTCTTTGATATTTGCTTTGTTTATCTTAAACCATCATTTATCATGTCTCACTGTTTGTCTACATAGGCAGCATTGAACCTGTTCATACAAATTGCACCATGCACATGAAGTACACAGGTGACCTGGCTCATCATTAAATATAAATAATTTATTGATTTATTTAGTACGTTGCTAAGCTACCAATGCCATACTCTAATAATCATAAATATATATGCAAATGTTGAATAAAATAGGCTTTTTTATTACTATTTAAGTTGAATGTATTTTTATTTCAGCTTTGGTTTTGGAGTTCAGTTTTAGTTTCTATTTATGTATTGTTCCAGTAATTCCAGTGCTTCAGCTGAAAAATTATGTCAGTTAATTTCCAACGCATCATTTTCTAATTTTCAGTTTAAAATTTTAATTTTTTTATTTATATTTTATTTGTAAGTTTTATTTCAAATATCAAAATGTTTTAATAGTTCTAGAACTGAATTCAGTCTGCATTTCTCATGGTGTCTGTGATGTCACCCGTAGACTCCCGAAGAGGGTTTTTGAAGCTTAAAGTGTGTATAGTGGGCTGTCGCCATCTTGGCAGCGCGTCACCGCTTGACTCTCCCGAAAAATCGAAAATGGCCAAAAAGGTGGGAGCTGGTTGCTGAAGCCACGCCCACCTAGCGTGACAGCTGTGACAGCAGCGGCAATCCACCTGTCACTCAAGTGACCACACCCTTAATTAAGCAGAACTTTAAGGCTTAATATAAGTTAAACGGATGAGTTCTAAAAAAAATTCACTACCCTCACAGTTGTCATGAAGGGCAAAATTTGTTATAGAGACCAAAATATATATTTTTTTGCAACAGGCTGTAAACATGTTTTTTTCTGCTATAACGTTTTAACATGGGGAGTCTATGGGATTGACTCCCTTCTGCAGCCAGCCTCAAGCGGCCAGTCAATGAAATACAGTTTTAGTCACTTCCTTGTTGGCTTCACGAGAGAGAGCGGGAGGTTGCCGCTCGTGTAAAACTAGTGAACCAATGATGATGCTTAAGCCGGCCCTGATGATTTTGTGTTGGATAATTTTGCATTTATATTTAGGGCTGTGTATTGCCAAGAATCTGACAATACGATACGTATCATGATATAGGTGTTGCGATACTATAAGCAAGGGGATATTTTTGGATATTTGGATTTTTCATATTTGGAAATCATTTCCTTCCTCATTAATGGTAAATGAAAAATCATGGTAAATGTGGTAGTTGTATGTTATGGGGAAAAAAATGAATGATCATTATTGACAATAAATTCTTAATCATAATATTTTTGGCCACATAGCCCAGCCTAAGTTTTGATTGACATCAGGGTAAATAAAGTATAACAGAATTTTAGCTATGCCTTTAAAATACTGCCTGTGGAGTCTCAATATTTATTTCACCCATCCTTACTTTCTCTCTTCTTTTCCAGTGTAGAGATATAGGAGATTAAATATTTAAGATTGTGTGACTGCAGCTCTATTTTTAACCAGGGTTTTCTTCATTGGTATGCACAGCACAAAAGAAGCACTGCACCTCTTTCTCTCTACTGAGGGAATACTGCATCGCTCCAGCCATCACGCCTGTCTTTAAGCATCATTCAGAGAGTTTCAAACTACAGCCCGACAGATACACACCGACACATACCCAGTCCGACATGCGCACACACTCGCACAAATCTGTCTGTATCACTGTAGCTGTCACTCATCCCGTCACAATTATCAAGGTGCACTTCACTCAAGACCCAGGTCAGGATCAGCTGGACTGTTTCAAGTCTTTGAGGTTCTGTTGACAACATTGTTGCAGCGAGAAAAGTCCTCAGTCTCCATTATTATCCCCTGTAACTCTTTCAAAAGAGGGAACTCCACTGTGAGATGCCAACTCCAGTGTGTTTGTGTAATCTGTTTAAATTGGGCTCAAAACAAAGGTGTTGGTGTCAGCTCAGCTAGTGTTTCATCTGAATAAGGACCCTTGTCTCTATTGATCACTGTGGCTTGAACTAAAAGGATCTATGAAAATAAATGAAAGAGTTCTCTACAGGAACTCATTAAGTCTGTCTCCTTTTAACACTTCTCTGTGGGAATGAATGGTGCTTTTTAAACTCAAATCCTGTTTCAAAGCTCCTGGGAGAGTAAGCGTAAGCGAGAGTAAGAGTTTGGATGTCTGTGTGAGTGTCTTTTCTAAACATCTGACATCATTATAGCGTTAAGGATTCAGGTTCAAAGACTTGCACTTCAGGCAGTAGGAAAGCAAGTGGGGGGCTTTGCATTGTCCTGTTACTATAATTGTATATTGACATGCATATTGAAGGTCAATAGGTCAATGAAGAACGTGTTGACAGAAATCACTTCATCAAATCAAATCAAATAATCCTTCAGGTTTGGTCTTCTTTTGGCTTTAGGGCTTTGCTTTATTGCTTCCTTGTGCACCGCTAAAAATCCAGATGATCCATCTTTTGTCTCTTTTTGTCCAACCTCAACTCACTTTCTGTGTGCTTAATACCCAAAGTGCTTCAGAATGACCTCAATGCCCTCGCTTACCAAACTGGGCCAGATCCAATGTGCACTTCTCTGTAACATTGTTAATGTGCAGCGCTGCAAAGGAGTGGAGACAAAGAGTCTGAATGTGTGTGTGCGTGTGTGTGTGTTTGTGTGTGTGTGCGTGTGTGTGTGTGTGTGTGTGTGTTTGTGTGTGAGAGAGAGCGAGAGGGGGGGAATTTACATCAATCCCCACAGTGGTCTAGCAATACTTCTGAGGCTGATTCCTGATTGCTATAGCTTATAGGCATCATGGCATATGATCATGGTGTTTCTGGCCACTTCCTTACTTACTTCTCCCTTTTTGTGACAAGTAATAAATAAAATCAAACCCCAGTTGTGTTTCTTATTTAACTTAACTATGCTGTATGTTAACTTGCTGTTGATTTCATATAATGATTTCAGAAGACATTATGAATTCATTGATAGAGATATGTTGATTTAAACTATGCTGTTCTTTTGTACTTTTAATTCATAAAAAAAAATAAAAATCGAACTTTATATCTTGGCCTCTACAAAACATTTTTTAATTTTACTGCATCTCCCCACATCCTCTTAAATGTTTATATCCCCCAGGATATGTTTTAGGGTTAAACCTATATTGTCAGAGTAGAAATCACCAAATATGGCACATTTGTGTATATTTGTGCAGCAGCACCGTTCATTCTTTTTAAATCAATCGTTTTGAGAGGAGAGTTTTAGTGCATAGGCATAAGTGAATTTCCTCATTGATGGGATCAGATTTCTATTTCCAAAGACGCTTGCTGGCTTAAGTGTGCATTAAAGCGTCAGTGTAATCATGAGAAGCGAGCATGATACAACAGAGCTGGGACAGGAAGCTGCTCTGTGACTAATGTACTGGATTATAAATGCACACAATAATGTGAACGGTTTTTTTAGGCCTCAATAGTCTGTTTGCCAGTGACTTTGTGTTGAAGTGCTGGCTGCAATCATTGTGTCCTTCAGCAAGGTCATCCTTCATGCTGAAGGTTCCAAGTGGTCAAGTTTAGACTCCTCTCATTTGTCCCTCTAGTTCTTTCTTTTTATTTATTTTTCCTTCTTCAGTTTTGTCCTTCATTATTTCTCTCAGCCTTTATTAGTTCTCTTTCTCATTCCATCTCTATCTGTTTCTCTTGTCCTCTGTATTTCTCACCTCTCCTCACTCTCCGTGCTGCAGATGCAGTTCCCATAGCAACTAGATGATCCATGTCTGTCTGATATTTAGTCCATTAGTTGGCCTGCCAATTAAAAATGCTAATGAGTGAAAGAGAGATAGCGAGGATTCTCTAAATAGCTACATTTGCCTGCTCTTTCAAGGTAAAGGCTGCTATAAATGCCTGTTGCAGTGATTATCCTGAAATTTGCATGTAAATTAAGCGTTTACAGTAGCCTGCAGCGTCCAACCCCTCACCATCCAGTCCAGTAGGTGGTGCAATTACAACTCCAGAAATAAGCAATTAAAGAGTCAGTAAGATGAAAATTCTAAGCTTCCTATCACTGTTTATAAGTCCTGTACAACAGGTTTAAATCCATCCAAGGTTAAAAAAACATTGTCATTTTGTCAAAATATCATTTTAAAATTACCTCAATTCTCAGAGATCCCCAAACGGTTCGCGCGAAGCTGTTCAAAAGATTCATTTTCCTTAAACCCCACCTTTCGGTAGCATACTGTGTTCTGATTGGTCAACTGACATAGTCAGTTTTGATTGGTTGTTCCGCACACAACTTCACGGTGAACAATGCGTTAAAATCTTTTTGGGGTGAATTATGTCTTATTACTCTCATCGCGAAATAAACAGTAAAATAAAAAACTTGAAGAACAGTCTCACTGCTTTTTCTTCTGTGTGGGCGTATTCAAGCCGCGCGCTTCAGTTTGAATGACTCATAACGTGTATCCGCGTTAATCGACTCCAGATGGTTAATATATAATGCTAGCGCGACATACTGATAAGACGCTCGGGAGAAAACAAACACATAACTTCATAATCATGCTTAAGTTGTGATTCGGAGATGCTTGTTGGTCCAAATAAAGTTGGTAATGAACCCTCTTTTAAGTCCAAATGCTTTGAAAATCCCGCCTTGTACTCACCGAGATTAGAAAAGAAGTCATCAGTAAAAATGTTGTACTGCTCTGGTATTGTGGTAAAAATGAATTTTAGCCATTGGTTCTTCTGATCTTCATTATCTGGCGGTGAAAATAAAACAAACTTGCCTTTACAATTAAAAAACACACTGTCTCCTCGACATGATGCTATCACACCACCATCTGTGTGGAGGGGTG